>NC_056727.1:1159348447-1159418447 GCF_019279795.1 Protopterus annectens | reverse complement strand
ACTAGGTTACCATTTTGTCTAGTATATGCTGTGGATATCTCTTTGGGTAGAGAAACAGTGCTGTTGTTTTAGGTGGCGTTGGCATTTTGTGAAGGCATTTTTTGAAATGTTTTATATTACATAATGTGTCTGTGAGGTTTTTAAACATGAATCTTATAAGTAATTGTTTTATGAGGTCATAATGTTCTGTATTCTTTTGTTTGTTTGTTTTGGTGTGTTTGTTCATTTTTTTTGTTATGTATTCTGTACCATCTTCATGTTTTTTTTTTTGTGAAGCTGTTTTGTGTGAAGTAGCACAGTCCTTCACTTCCATGTCTTGTGAAGTATAGCGGGACATCAAACCATACTTTTCTGATGAGTCCATCTGCTGTGTTTGGAGAAAGTGCTTGGCTGTTTCTCAGTTGTGTTATTTCTTCTGTTAGTGGGTTGTTGTATTCTGCTGTATCTTTTACATTTCTTCTATACTTTTAATTACTGATTTCAATACATTATTAGAATTTCTTAGACAAGATTCTGCAATTTTGTTAATTTCTCTGTTTAATGGTGGGTTGTTTATATATCTGTTGAGTCCTGCATGTATGGCTACAAATATGCTTATAACATATTCTTCTCTACGTGTGCTTTTGTGATTCAAACTGTAACATAGATTTTTCTTTGTATTAAGTACCCTGGTGTAATAGTATGGACATCTATACTGTACTTTTTTTGCTTTTTTCCAGTTTTAAAATATGTTTATATCCTACTTTGTTTTCTTGTATTTATTTCTTCCTTTTATAATTTTAGTATTTGTATTGCTTCAGGTGTTGTTTCTGCATATCTTTTGTGGTTTCTTGTTTTCTATTAGTTTGAAAATTTTCTTCTGGTTTGTGAAGTGTATAGGTAGTCATATTGCCTACATTTCTGTGGGAATTGTTATGTTGTTGTACTTTCTGTTCTTGGTCTTATAGTACCTTTTTTCTTGTTGGAGGATATTTTATTATCTGGTATGTTGTCAAATATTCCTTGTAGTTCTGAGTCAGTTATTAAATCAAAGTTTATTTCCATGTTTTCTTCAATTTTTACTTTCTTTAGAGAGTGTTAATGGTCATTATTTTTTGTGTTTAGAGTGTATTTGAAGTAAGAAGGTTCATGGATACTTATGCAGTTTACACAAGGATGTATTGGTTCATTTAGAGTTTGTTTTGAGTAGTACACAATGGTGTTATAAATGTTTGCATTTCTAAGTACTGTCATGGTGAATTGGATTGCTTTTGTCATAGACTGACTCTCTTTAACATTGTATGTCCTATATTTATCTTTTGTTTTAATTATTTACAAAGGTTATCTAAAATGGGCACACTTGTTGGGCTGTCCAATCAGTGTGCTCATTTTGGAATATCAATTAGTCTTTACTGTTTAGCTACATCACTTAATCATTTTTTGAAGTTCATTTAATATCTGCATTATAACTTCAGTTTATTTTTTTTTGTTTGGTTTGGGAATTTGACCGAGTCAGAGATAATTATTATCTGGTGTTTTTTGGAGTCCCTGTCATGGGATGAAATAACCTTGTGTGAAACCTCATAGGTAATCTGTTCTTCTGTGAAAGAGAATGGGGAAGTCAGATTCTGGCTCTATTTTTATTTAGTTTGTTGATATTCTAAATATTTGTAGAGAATTTACTTTATGCTTTGTAGCAAAATGTTAAGAAATAGCAGAATGAGTGTTTTGTACATTTTAGATGTAAGGAAGTTGGTGGGGCCATAATTATTTATGCTATGTTTGTAGCATGTAGTGTGATGCAGTGAATTGTTGAATGCATGGTTTGCAGTTATGATAATGATCTTGAATCAGTAATATTCAGTGCTTAAGGAGTTATCTCATTTTCTATACTTAGTGTGCTGATGTTACTCCCTGAGGCTGTCTGCCATCAATGAATGCATTCTTGCACAGTGAAGACTTTTACATAGAAGCACATGAGCCACAGTGCACTGCATACAAGGAAAATCAGGTAAATTTGTGATTATTACTATTTTTTGTACATACTTGATTTTCTGTTGATATGTAGTTGTCTGGTATGCATATGCTGATAAGAAAGTTCAGCCATTCAATGACATTTTAGCAGCCAGACTTTTTCCTATTGGTATATGCTCAATTAACAAGAGCAAGCTGGTTGAGCTGACCAATCAGCATGTTCATTTTTGAAGGCTAATTAACTACGATTGTATAATTATGATCATATGATCTTTATGAAAATAATACAAAAGAGATTTGAAACTAAAATGAAAAGTATTATGGAATGTGTCATATATAGTGTAAAGGGGAAGGGTTGTCAGGAATTATTAATGATATTTAGAAAAGTTGTGGAAGATATTATGAACAGAAAAGAAGAAGCAAAAATCATGATAGGAGACCTTAATAAGGCATTTGACACAATTGGACATGGAGTCTTATGGGTAATAATGAAAGAATATAATATAAGTGAAAAAGTTAGGAAACTATTTACATCAGTGTATAGTAATAATAATAAAGGAAAAATACTTGCAAATGGATGGTTAAACCAAGAGGTACATATGAAGAGTGGTATAAGATAATGATGCCCAATGAGTTGTATACCCTTTGCATTAGTTATGAATGTGACAGTATGTGAAATAAATTACAAAATGAAGGAGGCAGGGTATAAAACACTTGAAGGGTTAAGAATTCCAATTCTGTTAACATATGCAGATGACATAATTGCAAAAAAAAAAAATGGATAAAAGAAGTAATAATTTGCACAAATGAGTGTCTAGAGTTGACAGGGATGGCTTTAAATAAAGAGAAAAGTAAAGATATAGGTGATGTAAAGATCAGGGAGTATATATTTTACAATGAATGACATTTCTGTGTTAGATATAATGTTTGGGAATAAAGATGTAAGTAGAATTCAATGGAAAAATAGACAAAATAAAACAAACCCATCTTTTCTAGGGAACATATGAATTATCATGTAGAGAAAAGCGTATTTGATAAATTCAGTACTGATGGGAAAACAGCATATTTCACAAGTGTATTTATGATGCCAACAGTATTTGAAATGGAATCATTGCCAATATATTTTCATTTATCTGGGGATCTAGACTGAACCCAGTAAAAAGAAGAGTTTTGTATGTAAATAAAGAAGAAGGAGGTTTAGGGTTAATTAACCCAATGGTATGTGCTGCTTCATTAAATGTGTACAAAGTGTTAAAATGGATAAATGAAAAAGATGAGGATTAGTAGTAAAACTGTAGAAATATAAGCATGATAAATTTGGGTTATGGTAAAAAAGCTTAAAGGAAAAAAGAATGTATAAATGAGGAAATAAAATATTAACAAGAAAAAATATTTATGTGGAAAATAAAAACTGATGATATAAAAAAAGACAGAAAAGTATGGTATAAAAATGTAATGATAAAACTTTACTATGTAAAACCATGGGGAAAATCTAACATACTAAAAAATTAAAGCTATGAAAGTAATAAGATAATGGTATAGTCAGAAAGTAGAATGTCAACATTTTTTGTGCAGACTGGTAACAGATAAATTGCCAATAAAAAGAAGTATGCCATTTAAGAAGAAAAGTGATAGAATATGTTCACAATGTCAAGAAGACGAAACTAGAGAACATGTGTTTTTGATGTACAAAAGAGTAAAATGTTATGGGAAAAACTATGTAAAGAAGATTTTTTGAAGATATAAAAGAAGTGAATAAAATAAACATGGATATGATTAAATATGGGTATTATAACACTAGACATAAATAATATGTTAAAAGAATTGATAAAAAGTTATTTTATGTTAAATGGGTTATATGGAATGAAAGAATAAATGAAATTATGTTTAATGTTAAATGGATTTTAGCAGCAATATTAAGTAAAGTCAGATGATGGTTATGGAAAAAGGAGTGGGGGTCTAACAGGGATGAATATTTAGTATGATTGCATAAACAGATTTTTGTAAACACACACGCGCACACACACACACACACACACACACACACACACACACACATATATATATATATATATATATATATATATATATATATACACACACACACACACACACACACACACACACACACACACACACACACACACACACACACACACACACACACACATATATGTGTGTATATATATATATATATATATATATATATATATATATATATATATGTATGTATATAATATATTTGTGGTGTACAGCTGAAATTTGGAACATAGGTTGAATACATACATAGTACACAGGTACAGTACATACATTACAGATTAGCCAGTGTTTGTGAGTGAAAACTATTATCAAGTACTCTAGGTTTAGTATGTGTGCCTTATCCGCTTTCACTAGCCTGGGGAGCAATCATGACACTGTCAACTTTGCTTTAGAATTTGCCTAATGAGGTTTTTAAAGGAGGCTTTGGATGGTGTGTTTTGCATGCTAGTGGGGAGAGAGTTCCATTGTTTAGCTACTGAATTACTATATAGTGTGTCTCCAAAGCTATTGTAGCTGTTGCTGACTTCTAGTAGTAGTTTGCTTGATGATCTAAGACATCTTTTGGCTGAGTGATGTACTCGGTTTTTGAGGGCAGGATACTTATTGGGGAGGTAATAGATAGAATGACAAAGGCAGAGCAAATTGTAGGTTAGGAGGTTCGGCAGTTCAAGCCAGTTTAGCTGTCTCAAAGCAGTACAGTGATGAGTTCTATATGAGCAATTTGCAGCAAAGCATGCAATTCTGTTATAACAGGCTTCCATTTTGCTTAGTTTTTTTTTTGAGATTAGTCAGAATGGGAGATGCATAGAGTAGGGTGGATAGAAGCTGGGAGTGAGCAATGGCTGCTCTTGTGTTGTTGTTAAGAAATGGTTTGATATGGTAGAGTGATCCCAGTTTGGCATGTACTTTTTTAATAGGAAAGTTGAGATGACTATCACATTTTAAGTGGGAGTCTATGGTTATTCCCAATAGCTTAGCCTGTGCCACTGGAGCGATTAGAGTAGCATTTGTGGTGTAGATAGTGAATTGACTGTTATCAGTGTTTTTGTTAGAACTAGTTATAATCATAAGCTGAGTTTTCTTTGGATTGATGATAAGTTGGGCTTTGGTAAGGTAGTTTTCAATGTCAGAGAATGCTAGTTGAGTTGTTTGCAGGAGGGTGGAAATGTTTTGTGCAGCACAGATTAAGGTAGTATCATCTGCATACTGAATGATAGATGCATGCTGTGAGGAGGTATGGAGGTCATTTGTGAAGATTGTGAATAGTAGTGGTCCTAAGATAGAACCCTGTGGGACTCCTATAGTTATGGGCAGCTGAGAAGAGAGAGAATTTTCCCATTTCACAGTTTGGTACCTGTTAGTTAAGTAGCTTTGAAACCAGGTAAGAGTGAAATTTGATAGGTGATATTGGTTTAATTTGTTTAACAGGATATGATGTGAGACTGTGTCAAATACTTTGGACATATCCAAAAAAAGAGTTGACACCTGCAGGCCTTCATTTTTGAGATGGTTTACTGTGTCTGTAAAGCAGAGGAGGGCTGTAGTGGTACTATGGTCAGGTCTGAAACCATGCTGAGCAGGTGACAGGATGTTGCTGTCTAGGAGATATTTTAGCACCTGGGTATTGATGTATTTTTCTAGGATTTTGGCCAGGGGGGAGAGTAAAGCAATGGGTCTGTAGTTATTAAGTTCAGTGGAGGTCCCGCCTTTATGTATGGGTGTAACATAGGATATTTTCCAGAGTTTGGGCACATAGTTTTCAACAATTGATTTGTTTATGAGAGTGGAGATTGGGATAGCAATAGCATCTGCTGTGAGTTTCAAGAAATAGCTGGGGAGTAGGTCGGCTGCTTTTGATGAGGTTTTGAGAGCATGCTTTTGATTGAAGTGGTGGAAACTGTTTTGAAGGTAAAGCTTGTATTAGTGTTATTTGTTTTTGGGGGTAGTGAGGTAGGAACTGGCCTGTGATACTAAGGACAGAACTGAGTTCACATAGTGGGAGATGAATTGTGTTTCGATGGGAACTTTAGTGTCAGGGGTGGTTGGTTTGGGGGTAGCCTTTTGGGTGAATTTTAGTAGCTGGTTTACATTTTTCCAAAATTTTCAGGGGTTGTGTTGGTATTTAGTTTGTAATGTTGTGTAGTGGGATTTTTTGTCCAGCCTAATGTATGTTTTTGCATGGTTGCGCAGTTCTTGTTACTTAGTTAGGCTTTGTGTTTCTTTGTTTTTTTGATAGTAAAGCCAGGCAGTGTCTCTGGACTTGAGGATTTGTTTGGTTTCTTTACTGAGCCAGGGGTTTGTAGAGGTTCTAATCTTGATTTTGCGTAATGAAGTGACAGTGTCTAGGTGTTGTAGAAATGTTTTGTTGAAATACGCTATAGCCTGGTCACGTGGGAGGGGTTTTTAGGGGAGTCCAGACACAGTTACAGAGTAAAGTATTGAGGACCTCAGGAGAGAATTTTTTTGTGTTTCTAGTGGAATTATAGTTAGTGGTTTTGCATATGCTTGTCCTACTATGTATAAGGTATATTATGTTGTGGTCACTTAAGATGTCTGGGAGACTGCCTGTATGGGGGTACAATGTGGGGCTGTTAGTTAGGACCCAGTCAAGGATGGATTCCCTTTTAGATTTTTTATCACATCTAGTTGGAATTTGGACTAGCTGCTGGTAGCCATGAAGATTTATTAGATTACTTGGTGGTTCTGATATACAGGTGAACCAATCTAGGTTGAAATCCCCCAGAAAAAGGGTCTCTTGTGAGTATGTGGAAGAACACTAGTATAAGAAGTCTTCAAGGCTAGCAGGTGTATTACCAGGTGGAATATAAATCACAATTGTGGTGATGACCTTTTTAGGGTGAAGTTGAAGTTGTGAGATAAGTATGTCTCAGTTATTGGGGGAGGGGTAGAAGTTTGGTAATTAATGTACAGTTAAGTTGGACTTACACAGTAAGGCAGTTCCACCCCTTTATGAAGTGGTCTGTCTTGTCTAATGATATTGTAGCAGGTAGGGAGAACGTCTGAGTTAGTTACGTTTTTATTTAGCCAGGTTTCTGTTAAAGCAACTATGTCTGGGGAGTAGTGTGCTATTGCATCCTGGAGTTCAGTTATTTTATTTTTGATACTTCTAATATTAATTTGTTTGTTTGTGTCTTTCGGCTTTTCCCAGTGAGGGGTCGCCACAGCAGAACTCCGGTCCGCTAATGATTGGCAGTAGATTTTTACGTGCTGGCTTGCCGGGCCTAACGCACAACCTTCACCGAAGGAACGCCCCTTCACACATGTCGCCCCAGAGAAGATGCTCTAACTGAGAATCGAACGGGCAACATCTAACTGTGAGGTGACAACGCTACCGCAGCACCACCACCGCAGATATACTTCTAATATTAATATTTAGCATTAAAAGATGGTTGGTTTTGCTGCTGTTCTTGATTTGCCGAGGGATGAAGATAGTGGGGTGTTATGTTCTGACATTTGTGTTGGAGCAGTTTGTGTTAGACAGGATGGATTTGGGCCTGGGCTGGGGTGGATATCCCCATTTATGGTTAGCCTGATATTAAAATGGTGATACAGATGTTGGAGTTTGGTGATGAGTGTGAGAAAGTATTGTGTTTTTTGGAGTAGGAATGAGACCATATGTGTTTAGTTCTGAAATGGTATGTTATGTAGCAATAATAACCAGCACCACTGGAAAATAAATGACACTGAGCGTAAAAAGTATAAATAATGTCAAAGTATAATATACTAAGCTCAGGATCAACCTCTGGCAGTTGGCTGTATTCACCATACAAAGGTTTGTTCAGTCTATTCAGACCAAGCTCAAATAATCTTAAATGAATTAATGACACTGAGCGTAAAAAGTATAAATAATGTCAAAGTATAATAAACTAAGCTCAGGAATCAACCTCTGGCAGATTGCTGTATTCACCATACAAAGATTTGTTCAGTCTATTCAGACCAGGCTCAAACAATCATAATATTAGAAAATAGACAATAAAGACGTTGAACGTAGTTTAAAACCTTTTATTCGGCAACATTAACACAGGTAAGCGCTTTCACCATTGTGGCTTCTTCAAACCTAAAAGATACGAACTAAATAAATAAGCACCTTAGATATAAGTGACTCTACATATTCATGACATCACAATTGATTAACAAGCAGCTGCGATCATTAACTACTGGCAGTATTCATACATTTAAACTAAAACATTCCAACTAGAAGCTTCATTTTACTGTTTGTAAATACGCGAATAAAAATGCATGTAAATAAAATACATTTAAAAAGCAAGCAAGTTAAATACAATATAAATAAATATATTTCATAACTATTAATTAAACTAAACTAATACGGGATATCAATGGCCCTATAATAATAAAATTATATATATATATATATATATATATATATATATATATATATATATATATACATATATATATATATATATATATATATATATATATAAATTTCACTTATAAACCAGCCTCCTATTTTTAGGGCTGGTTTAATGGGAATTTTCTCATTCAAACCAGGATATAAGTGTGTCTGAAGTCCAATGATCCAATTCACTTCATTCCTCTCAGTAAAATTCCTGACATCTCCACCTTTAAGACTCAGTAGGTTAACATATATAGCCATAAATTTAAATGAATGTGAATCATCAGTGGCTAGGACAAGTTTGGAAAGAGCATGAATGTTGGACTTAATATGTATTTGATACAAATGCTCTCTCACCCTGTCTCTAAGTCTCCTATTGGTTTTGCTGACATAAACATCTGAACAGGAAGAACAACATGCAAGATAAACAACGTGCTCAGTGTTACAGAGAGTATGCACCCTGCATATACCTTTAATAATATAGTAAAGGGACAGGCAATTCGAGCTTCTAGATTAAATCCCTTACAAATTAATTTTGAAAGAGAATTAGTCAGCTTTAATGATAGGCTACTTGCTAGGAAATACAGAGAGAATAAAATTCTTTATGGCTTTTTGAGCACAGAGAATATTAGATCTAATAGTGCATGTCCATATTTTTCCAAGGAAGGGAATGCTAGATATTCTAATACCATTTGCCTTGATAGTACTGGTTCTTTAACACAGAAACTCTCAGTATTTTATACACATGATTTCCATCGGATTAAAGACATTGTATGTAAACAATGTAATTTGCTAACTGTGGACCCCCTTATTAAGAACATTGTAGGTGAACAACCACAATTCTTATTTAAGAATGAGAAGAATTTATTTAGACTTTTATGTCACCCTAAAAATGATATGTGTTCATCTGAATATAAGCTACATTTAGGGACTAGGTCTTGCCATAATTGTAATTTTTGTTCATACATTTGTAATTCCAACTTTTTTGTACATCCAAATACATCTAACTATATAGCTTTAATATCATGGCTGACTATAATACTGAGCACGTTGTTTATCTTACATGCTGTTCTTCCTGTTCAACTTTTTATGTCAGTAAAACCGATAGGAGACTTAGAGACAGGGTGAGAGAGCATTTGTATCAAATATGTATTAAGTCCAATATTCATGCTCTTTCCAAACTTGTCCTAGCCACTGATGATTCACATTCATTTAAATTTATTGCTATATATGTTAACCTACCGAGTCTTAGAGGTGGAGATGTCAGGAATTTTACTGACAGGAATGAAGTGAACTGGATCATTAGACTTCAGGCACACTTATATCCTGGTTTGAATTGGAAAATTCCCATTAAACCAGCCCTAAAAAATAGGAGGCTGGTTTATAAGTGAAATATATATATATATATATATATATATATATATATATATATATATATATATATATATGTGTGTATATATATATATATATATATATATATATATATATATATATATAAACACATATTTGTCTCTATTTATATGCTATTTATTTTATTTTATTATTATAGGGCCATTGATACCCCGTATTAGTTTAGTTTAATTAATAGTTATGAAATATATTTATTTATATTGTATTTAACTTGCTTGCTTTTTAAATGTATTTTATCTACATGCATTTTTATTCATGTATTTACAAACAGTAAAATGAAGCTTCTAGTTGGAATGTTTTAGTTTAAATGTATGAATACTGCCAGTAGTTAATGATCGTAGTTGCTTGTTAATCAATTGCGATGTCATGAATATGTAATCATTTATATATAAGGTGCTTATTTGTTTAGTTCGTATCTTTGAGGTTTGAAGAAGCCACAATGGTGAAAGCGCTTACCTGTGTTAACGGTGCTGAATAAAAGTTTTTAAACTATGTTCAGTGTCTTTATTATCTATTTTGGAATATTATGATTGTTTGAGCTTGGTCTGAATAGACTGAACAAATCTTTGTATAGTGAATACAGCCGACTGTCAGAGGTTGATCTTGAGCTTAGTTTATTATACTTTGGTAGGCTATGTAGTTCTTGAACAATTGTAGGTAGATATTATTATAATGTGCAGTGTCTGTATATGACAGTGCATAATATAGGGTTGTGCTACTATGTTTAGGGATATTGCTAGAGTGATAATGTGGAGTTATAAATAATTATGAGAATACAGACTAGACTTAGTTGTGTGATAGTCATGGTTATAAAGTTTAGGTTGGTTCTAGGTGGAAGTCTGGATAGGAATTATAATGTTGTACTATAAGTGGATGGGTAAGTAGTGTGGGGTGATGTAAATAATGCCTAGTGGGAATGAGAGTGGTTGGGAGTATTTTGCGATGGAGAAAGTTGGTGTGGTGTAATGTGATCTGACTTGATGAGCTATGATTGGTGGAGGTGATGTGAGGTTAAGCTGTGGGTGTGGATGTGAGTACTATAAATGTAGATAGAGGTAGTGGGGTTGGAGGGAATTGGAGTCAGGGCAGTGGAGCAGAGACAGCCCGAGCATTAGAGAGGGAGAATGGAGCGGGGCAGAGCCCACCAAAACAAGAGTAAAAAAAAGTAAGTGTAACTTTACAAATCTGAACACTTTAAACAAATTCCTGAGGTCTAATGACTTAGCAGCAAGCAGAATTAAATTGCTGAAGAGCACTTGTGTCCTGGTGGGAGACTAGTAATTTAAAGATGGCTCCATGCTGAGCAGGATTCTAATATAGACTTAGTATTGGAGGAAGGGAATTGCACAAGGGGTGTAAACCAGGTGGAATGCAAAGAAACCAGCAAAACCAGAGAGGCAATCAGTGGAATTTTATCAGTGAACGCCTCAGAGGGGGTAAGTAATAATTCAAACTCTGCTGTCGCTTCTCTCCTTCACTTTACAGGTAAAGTTTATTAAGGTTGGGAGTGTGTCTTCACATTGACTTGCATATTAGCAGCCAGTTTGTGCACAGATTAGAGTAGGGAGATACATTAGCAATGAAGGGGAATGTATAGAGATGCAAAAAAAAAAAAAAAAACAGGTGGGCCTCAAGTGATACAAACTAAGGCAGAAAGCACTGAGATCTCTACAGTAGCTGGGGGGCACAAGGCTACAACAGTCAGATTTATTAGCACACTGAGAAATACTAAAAAATACTGCTAATGTTATAGCTTCACTCTCATAAAGCATACAAGTAGAATGCCTGGGTGGACTGATCGTGCTCTTGAGGCTCAGAATGTATATCCTTGTTTAGTTTTGCAGTACTGATTCTTTCTTATACTGTATGGGTGGGGTGGTAGCCGCAGACTGCAGAGTTGATTGAGTGCGCTCTGATGCGAGAGAAAGAATAAAAGAGAGAATAAAGCTAGTAGAATGAGACAAAGACAGGTTAAAGGAAGTAATGAGGAGATAGGAGGGTGTAAAAGATACAAATCTGAGGATATTGTAGATAAAGCAGGAGAATAGATGCTACTGTTACAGTTTGAGAGTGCTTCAACAGTTACCACATCACAGTGCCAAAACTTAGTTTGGAAACAGGTTAATAAATCATGCACAATACATTTATCAGGCAATTATCCTGTGCATACAAGAATAAGGAAAATGAACACTTAGCAGCACAGCTGAATCAATAGCAGAGACGACTCTAGTGCTAAATCAGTAAGTACTGTTTCTAACTCCAACACTAAGTTAATTAGATTTACGTTACGGTTATAGCAGCAGTTGTAGTTCATCATAGTTGCATAGAGACAACATAGCTGCAATGGCAGTGTCAGTAAAACACAATTGCTGAATGTCAGAATCAACGAGCTAAATAAACAAATAAGCAGATCAGTAGTCAGGAATCAGAAAAATGGATACTAGTTGTATAGATCCAAATACAGCAAAAAGTAAGTGCAACTTTACAAATCTGAATGCTCATTACATCCGAGTGATGCCTCCAGGTGCATGTGCAGTTACCTCCTACTGCTCCTCTAGGTGTCAAATATTACTCGTTCATATTTGCATTAATAATTCCAAAACCATGTCCTGTACAAGGTATCAGAATATTTTATCTTGAAGCATACATGATGACAAACACAATTGTATTGATATTTGATCTATGTCAATAAGTGTTTGTTAGAATTGTAAGGTGATAAATTTATTTTTTAAAGGCTCAAGCCACGCCCAGTAGGAGTTAAAGGTGCACAATCAAAAGAGCTGTACTGGGGGGAATGAGTTAAACAAATTCCTGAGGTCTAATGGCTTACCAGCAAGCAGAATTCAATTGCTGAAGAGCATCTGTGTCCTGGTGGGAGTCTAGTAATTTAAAGATTTGTATAATAGACTATCTTTATTCTCGGTTGACCAACTCTTGCAATCCTGGTTATCCTTCATTCCTATCTCCAGACTGTACATGTACACATCCATCACACATCCCTACCATAACACAATCCTCATTACAGTCTTACATGCACATTAGAATAACACATCACCACAATGTCCATCACTGATCATATCTTGCTGCAATCAAAAAACAAAAAGCAAAAAAAAATTCTGAAAATTGAAATTTTCATATATCATAATAAAACTAACACCCATATTCAGTCCTGATCTGGCACTCTCACCTCCAGCTGCTGCAAGCCACATGCCCATCACTTCTACTCATTCTGCTTTAAAGTAGTCCCCCTTTTCTATTCCACTAATGTAACTTTACATGCATCTACTTTGCCACATCTTCTGTTTATTGTTGTCAGATTTTCTATGCTTACCCATCAGTGTAAGTCACTGTTTCTTGTATACTCTACATGTTTATCACATTATGAAGTAAACCTGTCTGAGCCTGTAACTGGTCATTGTTTGATTAATGTTTTACCCCAGTAAACAAATTGAAATAAATAAATAAATAAATCATTACATCCTTCTCAGAAGATGGTGATGATGCCATTACTTTAAATGCTAGCTCACTGCTTTGTAGATATACATATTTAACATCTAGCCTTGTAAGAAAACTGATTCCTTATTACTTCATTAAACCTCATTATATTAGACTTTGCAGCTCAAATAAACTCTGCAAATTACAATAACCCAAGATAGCTTATTGTACATAGCCCACCAGATTCTACACAATTTACTGCCTTAGTCATTGCCTACCTTTCTCCCTTATGTTAGGTTCTTATCTTTGTACTACAGTTAAGTGGTAAGCCATGATACAGATGGAAGAATGGATAACATGTCAAGCTGCAGTTAAAAACAGTTTATTCAAAAAAATCAGTTACTTGCAAAACTCATCTTAATCATCATGCGCACTACACCAAGGGACCTTCCTTCTTGGTACACTTGCAAGGTCTTCTTGGCCAAAGCAGTCTCTGAATCAATTAATCAATCAATAAAATTAGGATCAAGCTGGCAACATGAATCCTGACACTTGAAAAGAAGTCAGGTACTAGTTATCAACTCAAGTTCAAAGACAAGTAAAGAAAGTAGGAAGTTCAGCAAACTAAGTGACTGCTCTGGCTTATATATACAAAAGAAAACATGCAATACTTTCTGGAAATGTACAGCTGTTGAAGTGATATTTTTTGGAAATCTTATGACATTTATCAAAAATAGCATTTAGTTTCCAGAGTTGTGTGCAACATTTAAAAAGTACATCATATATATTTTTCAGTTCCTTTTTTATGTGCTTGCTCCCCCAGCCTGCCAGAAAGTCTAAACATGTCACTGCAAAGTTCCACTCTTTAAGCACATGTTCACCTTATATATTTTATAACTTAAATGCAAAACTCTGATCAATCAATGCAGGATCATTAAAAAATGCTCACTATTAATCATATTATAATAGGTTAGCAAGCACAATATCGATCTAATTAATGTAGATTCATGCTCGTTTGTCTTTGCTACTCACTTTGCTGTTTCATGCCCGACCATGATGGAACCAAAATTAAAAATATGGGACAAGATGAATAAGCCTATGCTCCCCCTTGACTCCCTGACACATTGTAAGAGCTGATTCTCCAGTTATTATAGTCCTCTCAGGCACATCAAAATATCAGCATTACAGGACACTTTAATATCAACCTCCTAGATTTCTGCATACATGAAACTGATGATTTTATTACTGATTAAAACCCTTTACAAATAATGCATTTCTCAACCAGACCAAACTCCAGAACAAACAACCACTCCTTACTTGATGTCATTATTACAACTTCTCCAAAACATATCTCATATATTGACATTCTTTCCCCTTTTATTGTCTACTCACCTAATACCTTGTCTGAGTATAATCTAAAAAAAAAAAAAAAAAAACTACAAATTATCACCACCTTTTCGTCAAACGAAATCTTATCAAACTATACCTGCATTAAAAACAGAAATGCCATTTATTGATTGTCCCATATTCCTAACACTGATGATCTTATAATGACCATTGAAATGCTGACAGCAATACTGGAATTGTCCAAAATAATTTTGGGCTTACTCTTAATTTACAGAGTGCTTGAAGTAATAAGCCATGTTCCACCAGTCATTAACAGTCAGTAAAAGAAGAAGACAAGTCCAGACTTTGGATTACCAAAAGACTAAAAATCATGACTGATGCCAGGGACATTGCCTAGCAGGAAAAAAATATTTTGGGCTAAATAAAAGAAATAAATATGTTAACCAAAGTATCACTATACTATCACATGATACTATTGAAATGAGCTGTTTAAAATAGAATACATGATTGACTGTGAAACAACAGAGATAAGATATTTAAAGGTGGTTAATTTAATGTTTGATTAACAGTCTGATGAAGCATTCATGTGGAATGTGAAAGCGCTTACTGGGAACATGTCATTTTTTGTTTTATTGTGTTTTATTCTAATAAACGGTCAACTTCTCATTGTCATGGTGTGTCCTCAACCAGTTCTGCTTTTGGATTTTATCGGTTGCTGTTTTGGAGGCACTTTACCCTTTGATGTGATTGCTGTTGGATATACAAGAGATTTTTTTCTTTTACACAAGGGACATGATGGGAGAGAACTTTGACAAAGCCATGAGTAATTTAGATTTATTTCATAATGGTTCAATAAGAGAAAATAATGAAATTATATTCAAGAAACTGATATATGCCGAAAGTAATCCGTTATTGAAATTTTCACAAACAGATTTAATTAATAATGAGAAAGGAGATGCTGACATGAATAGAAACATAAGAACTTTACAACTAACAAGGAGATTGGAGCAAACACTATAAAAACTGAAACAAACACAATGGGAACGCAAACACATGGAAGCCTGTATCAGCTTCAAAGTTGTCCCACGAGGCTTATGAGTTTTAAAGATGCACAGTTTTGGCAATATGTATCCAGAACTTCTAAGTAAGTGGCAGAAGTTAAATCTTGATGCCAGTTATAGCTATATGGGACTGTTAATAGAACAACACTTGCTAATTGAGAAAGAATTAATGGCAGAAACAACAAACATAAGATTTGAGTTAGAAATGATATTGTTAACTGAAGATTTGAGAGAACTTTTAAGCAATGTCAGTAACAATACTCGCTTATTAGAAAACAGATTATTACAAGTTAAAAGGAAGAAACTCAAAAGAGACTTCCTGGATTTTCAAACAGGTAATGTCTTTGTTTGGCCACGTGAACAAAGGAGAATGAATTACACCAATCACCAGCAACCAGTGGTGAACCGGAGGGGAGATGAGCCAATAAGACATCAAGAGAGGAGGGCACTGATACAGAGTGGCATGTCGAGTGCAGCACAGCTTTCAAAATCCACACCAAGTGAGATACAAGCAGAAGAACCGCCACGAACAACTAGCTCAAATGCGTTGATGGAAAATGGAGAGGGAACTAGCCAACAAATGCTACATACTTCTACAGCTCCAAGTACATCGAATTTACACAGAAGAGGGATGCAAGATGTTCAGAGAAAATAATTGAATGAGATAAATGAAAGGGCAGTGGAAAATCTGAATGGTGTTGTTTTTCCCTTTTCCATTACCTATAAGAACACAACAGAATACACCTTGGTCACCGAAGAATGGGCCCAGGAAGCACAACTCACTGGAGGAACAATTACAATTTCAGAGAAAGGTACTGTGACCTGTAAGTCAGACCTAGTCATTAACATTTCGAAACATGTATTAACTGAACATGAAAGGAGCCTTTTGAACAAAGGGCTCTCTTTCATTCCAGCAAAGGATGTTGACAGTATTGACTATATCAAAGATTTAAAAATGTTTACAAGGGGTTTAAACCTCAAAATGATGTTCAATAATAATGTGAATAATGATAGAGTGAATATATTTAAGAAGTAGTCAGCATTATTTCCACAGACACATCCGTTAGTGGAAGCTTTCGAGAAGGCAATGGAAAGTGATTTAAATAAGTTGTACAATAATAATAAAGATAAAATTGAGAGATTAGCTACATGGTAACATTAGACGCAACCTCACTGTTCACTTCAATCGAATTATACTGGAGTTGAATATATGAGGTTGTTTTTAATAGAAAAGAACATGAGAAGAGATTTAATAATAAAGTGCTCAATGTTAATGGCCATAGTTTTAAACAATAATGTACTTGTTTATGGTGAACAGTATTTTCTGCAACAAAAAGGAGTTGCCATGGGCACACCATGTGCAAACTCATACGCTAACATCATAATGGCCTATTGGAACATACGTATATAATGAGGAGTATATATAAAGAGAATATTTTATTATATAAACGTTTTGTAGATGACGTCTTTTTGCGGTGGAAAGGAGATGAAGATAAACTTAGAGAGTTTATAGATTATATAAATGGAATGACAGATTTTTTAAACCTAACAGGAAAATGGTCAACTGAAAAAATAAAGTTTTTGGATGTATTAATAACAAAAGAAGGAAGCAACATAAGTACACAACTTTATAGGAAAGAATGTAGAAAAAATTCAATACTACATCGTACCAGCATGCACCCCCCACATGTATATAATAACATATTAAAAGGAGAGGCAATAAGAGCATTGAGACTTACGAGTCAAGATTCAAAGTTTCAAGAAACAGTAGAGAAGTTACATAAAGAGTTTGAAGAAAGAGGGTATAAAAGAAATTAAACAAAACATTTATTTAATGATAACATAGTCAGAAGGACAATGATAGGGAAACCATATATATACAATGGTAATCATGACTTAGATACATATGAGGATGTAAGAGGTAATATGGATGTTAGTAAGCCTGTGATATCCTTTACAAATAAAAATAAAAAAGTAAAAGAGATTTTTATTAAAAATTGGAATATTCTAACAGTAGATGATAGATTACATGAATTGGTAGGAGATATCCCTAATTTTTCTTATAAAAACACTAAATCTATGAAACGTATGTTGTGCTATGAAAGCACTGAGAGGAGACAGAGGGAGTCAACTAGAAAAGGGACATATGCATGCAGGGGATGTAATCAATGTTTATATATGCTAAATAATAAATTTACCCACCAAGATACTGGGAGAGATTATGAATTTAATTTTTATGCAGATTGTAAGACACGGGATTTGATTTATTTAGCCATGTGTATGAAATGTGCTTCCTTCTATATAGGTATGACCAATAGAACCTTAAGGGAACGCATAAAAGAACACATATACACCATAAATAAGGAAGATGAGAATAATGCCCTGGCGAAACATATAATAGATAAAGGAACCACACATAGTTTTAGGTTTATAGTGATAGAATTGGCACATAAAAATGTTAGATTAGGAAATCTAAAGAATTACACTGAATAAAGAGAAATGAGATGGATCCTGAGGCTAAAAGCAGACAAAGGCTCAGGACTTAATGGTAAAGTTTTCCCTGAAGCCATTTTTGACTGCGAGAGATTTTAAGCATTGAGCTCTTCTCCATCTTAAAAACACAGTATAGTGAATTGATTTATTTGAGATAAACATCGTATTTTTAAGTTGTTCCATCAATTTGAGAAAATATTTTATTTTCTAGTTTTTCAGATAGGCATGGGTCATCCAGATGCTACAAGTTAAATGGGTTATATGAAGGAGGAGTTTCATGTTATTAATTGATAATATAATTCAGAGTTTTATGAAGTTTTCAGTTTGATATAGTTAGTAATCATTTTATAGATATTATATTTATATTTATATTTATAGATATTAGTTTGGTTTAGATTATAGTAATGAACATGAAGCACTAAGCACTTTACAATGGATATGATAGGAACAAATATTTTAAGATGAGCTATTTAATTCTGCACTTAAAATATATTTTTAGTAATATATTTTTAGTATTAATTCATTGTATGTGTAGTTGGCTTGTATTTCTATTATGTTTCCAGTGCTGAGATGTCATTTTGAATTATATATCATATACATTTTTAAACATAGATATAAGTATTTTTTACATATTTTTATATATATATATATATATATATATATATATATATATATATATATATTATATTTATTTTACATACATATTTTTAATATATATATTTTTATGCACATTCACATGAAAAAAACACATTAGAAGTGATTAAGTTGCAACAAAGTGTTCTGGATTTAGAATTGTTTCAGATAGACACATGAATTAAGGCGGAACCAAAGTATCACTATACTATCACATGATACTATTGAAATGAGCTGTTTAAAACATAATACATGACTGGTTGTGAACCTACATAACACAGAAAGAGTGTCGTATCTCTCTTTGCTAAAGAAACAGCTTTGCAGCTGGAATGCAAATCATTGTACATACAAGCAAGTCCTATTTCTCCCACAGTGTATACTCTCAGTTGTTTGTACATGTGTTACTTACATATTTAGCACAATGACTGATCACACAACCATTTAGGAGTGTTGCACAAATGCAACTCTGTCTTCTCTTTGTATCTTGTTTATTCTTCTCTTATCTGTGCTTAGGGTTGCCACCCCTCCATTTTTTTTCTGGACTATCCAGAAATCAAATTGATTCTCCTGTAGTCCCAAAAACACTGTACAAACTCCAGTATACTGTTTCAAAAAAGGAAACAGACTATTGGAGTTTGTTAATTGGCTGATTTACTATGCTTTTTTACAGAAATGCATAGTAAAGCAGCTGAAAGCAGGCATTAGGAACTGAAAAAGTGGGCATTCCCCACTAGGTGATGTCACAGTGATGTCACAAAATGGGTTGATTGTGGGTGGGAGAAAGGGCGAGGGTGGGTGGGGTTACTGGTGATGCAACGGGTGTGGCCTTACTCTGGTTTTAGCCACAATGAGAGGTGGCAACCCCATCTGTGCTGTACTCTCAGACATGTACTCTGTGGGGCATTCTGTATCATTGCTCTTAAAATGTATGAGAATACTACATACCAGTAATATACTGTTTTAAACAAATGCAGTGGAATTTGGCTATTACTGACCAAAAACTGAGAAAAGTGTGATGCTCACTTTAATTTAAAAGGTTCCTACAATTACTTCTACACTTTGTAAGTGTGTCCTGGGTGATGCACCCACTTAAGGTAAGGGAATCTGAATTGCTGTTGTTTCTTCCTTCTCTCTTCAACCAATAATTCACAGCTGCAATCTTTAGCAACCAACACTGAGGTAGTGCTTACACTATGTTTATCCCTGCTACACAAAGTCAAAAATTTAGAATTCAGCAATTCTAATGAGTTCACACCTCATTTGCATCTTCACCATGCTCAGAGGCCTGAAACTACACTATAAAAAGGTAACAGTGTAACTGGAGCTCTTAAAGGTGAGGATAGTTGAGTATGTGGAGAGCACTGTAGAAAACTGCTATTCATGTGGATTTATCTGCACAGAAGCCTTCTGATCTTTCTAATGTAGGACTGTATTTTTCAAGTACATACTAGATTTTTTCATCTTACAAAGAAAATATTTTAGATATAGTCATTAGAAAATGGCACTTTTATCTGTATGCACTTCTTATAATTTCATTGTTGGCTTAGGCATTTTTTCTCAGGAAGTTTACTTTCTCAGATACACAGCCTTATTAGCTTTTATTATAAGCATTATTGTTACATCTGGTTATATTATACTCTTCTGTGTTATTGCAGTGAAATGCAATATTTTATATTGTCAATGGCACAGGGGTAAATCAGAGAAATGAGTAACTTCACCAACACAAACAAACTCACACTGCTTATACTCCAATGCCAATCACCACTCCTTCCATGGCACAGGGGTGTTCTGCTTCTAAGATGACACATAGACATCTCTAGGGTGGTGCTAGGCACAGGGAGAGGTCACTGATAATTGTATAAAATTGCCTTTTCTGTTGTAAATGTGTGCACATTTTGTAAGAATTTTCTTGAAATCATTTATAACAATTGATTAATGTGTTATTCTTTCCTGGTACAAACTGTCATTTGGCTGTTTTTTTTTTTTGGGGGGGGGGGGTCCAAATACCATTTGTGTGTTGCCACCACAAAAGTTGTGATTCAAGATGTTTGCTCTTGACATTTTGTAGCCATCCAGTTCTTTCTGTGGTAAACAAAATATTACTCACTACTATTAATTGTTTTGGATCAAACATTGGTTTGTGTGTGACTGTGATATGGTACAACCACATACACTTTAAATTTTAATACCTGCACTGTATGGCTCCAGTGGTTAGTAATAAAAATATATACATGTGCATAAGCAGGAATTTAGTTATGTGATATGTATGTGTGCTATCCTTCTCGGTTTTATGTTACATAGGAGTATGGCACCCAAGTGTACTAATCCATGTAGCCACCCTTTCAGTGACTCGGAGAATGAGGTCATTAAGCAAGTTTTTTATGTGTCATGGTGCCTTTTTGCTTGAGAGAAGATGTGAGGATTTGGCTGACAAAATGCAGATTTGGAACCAGCTAGTCAGTGATGTGAATGCCATAGAGGGATGCAGCAGGACTTATGATCAAGTGTGTCATAGGGCCACTGGAATGATTTCATCAGCCCAGCCGAAAAATCTGGCTACAGGTGTGAAAATTTGCTATAAAGTCACAACTGATACTGAATGAAGAGTTTCTGTCTACTGTCAGAGTTCCAGAGGGTTCAGTGTAAAGTGCACAGGAACATGTGACTGATGTTGGTGCTGATGTTTCTGGGAGGACAAGTACCAAGAGGAGCTGCCAGGTAAACTTACATATGTCAGTTTATAACATTTTCTGTGCAGTAAAATATTGAAATTAATAGTTCATGTTGTTTTGTTGTTTTAATTAATTTAGTAATACCAAAATGAATGGAAAAGAATGCTCCAGCCAGGTAAAATCACCAGACCGTATTTAATACAAATAACAACTGTACATAAGCGCTTTCATTCAAACACAATAACATTGAACTTCCTCAGACAATGACCTACAGTTACATATTTGATTTTATAATACAATCCTTCTCAATTAAACAATTAGACCAATAATTAACAGATTAAACCACTTAAGAAACAACAGACTTTTAAAGGAGCAAGTCAATCTAAAAATACTCGTATGCATTGAAAAAATTCACAATAGTGAAGTTCATCTTAAAAGAGATTTAAATTTAAGAAAACAAGACAGGGAGCAGTTTTTATTTAGGCCTGGAAAGGAAAAGGCATTTAGTTTCAATTGCCATAACAGTTCTCTTATTTCCAATTCTAAACCCATGGACCCCTCGGATGTTTTTTTAACAACCTGGTCAATTACCATATATTTACAAACATGGTCAGGATTTTCTCCAACATGCCTAGCCAAAGCATTATTTAAATTACTTCTGTTTATGCTATATTGGTGCTCATATATACATTGTTTACCATGTCTTTCCATTTTACCTAAGTAGAAGACATACATTGCTGGCACGGGACCAAATAAATCAAATCAAATGAGTTGCAGTTAAAATTCCCCCAATCCTATATGTGGTCCTACATATTACAAATGTATCTCCAGTCATAATAAATTTACAATATGCACAACAGCCACATTTTTTCATCCCTGTGTTCAATATAAGGGCGGCAGAGGGTATTTGAGTAGATTATTTATTGTTCTACCCCTCTTAAAAATCAATCTAGGTGTATGTCTGACCTTTAATCTTATTCTGGGATCCTCCCAGAGTATAACTCAGTTTTTAGAGATTATATTTCTTATTTCTCCAATATCAGTTGAATAGAGAATTAATAGACTCGTAGAAAGTTTTTTCTGAATGCTTACTTCTGTGTTATTAGAAGATGCAGTGTCATAACACTGGGGGACATCATTTTCAACAGTGAAAGTATTAGTGGCCTGAATCAATACAGGGGCAAAATGTCCAATATTCCTCTTATTGATGACCTCCATAATCAGTTCAACTATGAGGCCAGATGGATAACTTCTCCTTAGGAACATCTCCTTTAGTTTGTTACACTCCACTATAAAATCTTTCTCTAATAACATCATATGAGCTACCCTTGCCAGTTGCCCTTTCACCATACCCCTCTTTTGATGGTTCGGGTGGGCACTGTCATAATGCAGGAAGTTATTTGAATAGGTAGCCTTCCTATAAATCTTTGCCAGATACCTGTGATTTAATTCATCAGTTAAATAAACATCCAAAAATGCAATGGGATGGCTATCAAAGTAATAGGTAAAACTTAGGAAGTCAGTAGTGTTATTGATATAATCAACAAACTTAACCGCTGACTCCTCATTCCCCTTCCATACCAAAAAGATATCATCTAGGTATTGCGTTTACCAGTGGATTTGTTCAACCATAATGGTGTTATCAAAGATAAAGTGTTTCTCCTAATATGCCATGACTGTATTCGCAAAACTAGCCCCACAATGGGACCCCATAGCTACCCCAATCTTCTGAAGGATGTATTTTTTTTATCAAATAAGATAACATTATTTTTCAATGCTATGTCTAGTAGACTCTATCAAGTAGATCTCATGATGATCTGTGCCTTTCAAAGTAAGAAAATCAGTAACCCAACTCTTGAGGTGTTACCATATATAGATATTTAACAGCTTCGGTAATACAGTTGTATTCATCATTAAACAACAGTTGGTTAAGTCCTTCAAGGAAACTCCAAGAGTCACAACATATCTGTTTTTCAGAAACAAGGTATTTTTTGAGTTTGTTATCTATAATTTTAGTACACGCATAGGTGATAGATTGTCATCCATCAACTATGGGTCTGGGGGGGGGTCCAGGCTTTTACGTATATTAGGAATCCCGAAAATGACAGGAACCAAAGGTGTAACCATATTTAGATAGTTAAATAAATCTGTATCAATAGTTGATTCTATAATCAACTCATTGATATGTGCTCTAATTCTCCTGTATGCACTATTTATTTATTTATTTTGGTTGAACATCTTGATAAATTGATACGGTTAACAACACACTTTGTTCATTATGCATAGGCTTTGGGTGGACATGCCAGCCATGTTTCAGTTAAAGGTATGGTTAATTGCCATAATAGGTAAAAATCTTGACACCCCCCCCCCAAGTTATTGGAATTGTGGTGATTGTCCTTAACTTTTGCTTAACTTCTTCCAGGACCATCCTCCCTAGCAAGTGTGGATTCCTCTGTATATGGTAAGCCAAACATTTTTCTTTGATTATTGATGACAGTTTGTCAAAAATAAGCATTTATCTGTATGTATGAGATGGGTGTCATGATTGTATATATGTGTGCATGTGCGTGTGTGTGTGTGTGTGTGTGTGTGTGTGTGTGTGTGTGTGTGTGTGTGTGTGTGTGTGTGTGTGTGTGTGTGTATTGCTGTAACATCTGTGATAGTGACACCAGTAGTTTGTCATTGTATATTCAATTGTAGTGCAGGTATTAATTTCTTTCCTGTGTTTGCTGTTTGTTATCACAGGTGATCCTGACACTGGAAGTGTAGGACTCTTACCACCTGATGTCAGAGTATTGGCAGACCCTGATGATGATGGTGACCAAACAAAGGTATGGTTGGTGGGGGTGCAGAGGTTGAATATGACACTGTGGTTGACATTTAGCCATCCTCTGTATTTCCATCAGACACAGCTAATAGGCTTATGCATACCTATTCCAGTAAGTACTCAGATACTGGACAGGTGGAGGGAAAGACACTTGATCAGGGTAGTGTGGTTACTGTGGTTTCAGTGCCAATTGACTCTGGCTGTAGCCAAAGAGTGGGTGAGTTGCCATACAGAAGGATTGTTAGAGGTGCTCTGTAGAGGGCTATTGCCCACCCTCTACCTGATTCTTGTGCGTCTTTACGTGCCACTTGATGTATGTTTAGGGCCATCATGGAGGCACAGGCACATTACAATTGAGACTTCGAGGATATGCTTAGGGTTATAGATGTGGCACAGGCTGACATGCATGACTGCCTCCACTGTAAAGCCAATTCAGTAGATCAGATGAATGGCACAATGGAATGGACAGTGTCTGTGATGGAATGTCTGCTGGGATGGGGATGGCATCCATGTGGATATAGGTTAGCATCATCTGATGTTCGCCAAAGTGGCCATGTCTGATCATGCTCCCATAATGGCACTACTTCCCCTGTTCCATCAGTGATTGAGGTATCCACACCGAGACATGGCAGGCCATGGCGTCATGGTCCTGGGCGTACTCATAAGGAGACCTCATCCAGCAGACATCAGTTACATTCAGGTAGCAGCAACGCATCTGATGATAGACGTGTGCTTGTGCAACTCCTGGCAGACTCAGAGCCAGTTCTCACAGTCAGATATGTCGACAATGAACTGTCACATCTTCCATGCACAGCTTACACCTGTCCAACATTCCAGTATATAAAGCTATCCCAGAGCTTGGCTGTGTTCTTGCAGACACTCACACACACACGTTTCCCCTTGAGTACCCATACAGATACACACACATTACTGTTACATGGGTCATTCATGAGGCTTACAGCTCATTCTGTCTCAGTGGCCATTTGATACTTTATCAAAATTTCTGCCTGTCTGTCTTTTTTACTCACACTTACTCACTACCTTTTGTGTCAGCCTTGACCTCCTACCCCTCCAAACAACACCCTGTGCAAATGATGATAACTGTGCCTTATCCTTTATTTTATGGCTTTTCGATTCTAGGATACATAAGTCTTTTGTCTGATGCCCAGGGTAGACAGGGTACATAGCTGACCAAGTGGTTATTATATATATATATATATATATATATATATATATATATATATATATATATATATATGTGTGTGTGTGTGTGTGTGTGTGTGTGTGTGTGTTTGTGATGCTCTTTAGAAAAATTGTACTGCTGTCTTACAAGTTTTCGTAATGTGTGTATCTTTGATGCATGAGGCCTATTAGTTGATAGAGAACACATCTATTGACATAAGTCAGTGCTGTCACATATTGATGTAATTGCTGTAAAAACAGTCCACCTTCTACTTAGTTACATTAGCAAGTAACAGTAAGCAAGGCTATGCCATTCATTTCTGTTCTTAAACATTTGTTTCCATCTTCCAAGTTCAATACTTACCTTGGAAGTTCACCTGTTACAAAAGTTTTAATTTGGGGCTGAGTCTGTGTGGTGCTAGCAGTAAACAACTGTTACATGGGTAAGTAAAGGTTATGAGCATTGCCTGGCATCAATGTTACTATATGTATGTATATGCATAGGTTGAATGTTTTGCCAAATAGGTGGTGAGTGTGTGTACTATCTGTTGGCACTTGGCCAGGGCAAGGGCATATTGTGCACGCCTATATCTGCCTACATGCACAGTAGCTGGTGGTTGCCCCTCTGACTCCTCACCTGCATATGGCTGTGGTAATCTTGCCATTGCTGCTGGGATGTGTGCCTCTTCCCCTTGGTATTTCTGCTGAAGCAGTTTTCACAGGATGATGTTATGAAGGATGGCACAGACAGTGGAAATTTCAGAACAAGTATGGAGATTGAACTGCAGGGCTCCACCAGATGTATCTAGGCACTGGAACCATGACTTCAGCATCCAAACACATGCTCTATGATATTTCTTGCTTGAGTATGTGCCTTATTATAGTGTTCTTCAGTTGGCATGTCTGCATTTCTGATGGGCATCATCAGCCCCGGTTCCAGTACATAACCTACATCCCCCAGTATATGACCTTGTGGGGATCCCACTCTAGAAAACCTCTGACAGAGTTGAGAGTTATGCTAAATATGGGAATCATGGTAACTGTCTCTGTTGCCAGCACATATATTCAGGATGATTCCCTTAGCATTATACACACCCTGCCAGTTAATGGAGTAGAAGCCTTTTCTGTCTATGTACACTCTTCCCTGTTCCAAGGGTGGTGCCTTGATTTCAATGTGTGTGCAGTCTATGACACCTAGGATTTCAGGAAAGTATGCTATAAGGTGGAAATCCTGCATAGTGGTAGCTCTATCCTGGTATGTAAGGGAAAACTGTTTGTAATCACTGGCATGTTGTGCCGTAGCATTCAGGAATTTATGTAGGATTCTAAATGCTGATGCCTTTGATACCCCCAGCATATCCCCAGTTGGTCTCTGAAAGCTTCCTGCAGCTGATATTCAAGTGTGAAACATACCTTGGAAGGCTTCTGTAGCTAATATTTAAAGTGCAATGCATACCTTGGTCTCCATAGGTATTGGCTCCCCTCGATTTGCTTTTGCTCTCAGTTGAGGACAACAGAGGTTGCAGAATTCCTGTAGTGTATCTCTATCCACCTTGTAGTGCTTTACAATTTCCACCTCATGCAAACTGTGAAAAGTTAAATAGGGTCTAAACACCCTTCTCCTTCTTGGCTGAGGTGTATTAGCAGCAGCTGCAGCATAGACGTGAGCCTGTTGCACATATACATGTATTATAAGTACAACAACAGCCCATAACATTGTTTTTGTGTAAAGTAGTTTCTGTGGCTGTATTCCAATAGATTTTGGAATTCACAGGCAAAACTTGCACAGACTATACACGATTGCTTTATAGCTTGCAGAATAGCTCTCTTTTTTAATTTCTCTAAGTCTTTTGGGTTTCTAATAGCATGACAGGAATGGACCCCATTCTTAACTCAATGTACAATTAAAGAATGAAATTAGTACTATTTCAATTTTTGATGTTAGCCAAAAGTGCTCATCACAGCACCTGCAATGTGCCTTGTAATGACTCCTTCTACAATTCATATGGAGTTACATGTATCGATAACATATCTAAGTACGATTGTAAATTCTTTTTTATAAGACCCATTGTTCCTACTACTACTGGAACTGTCTGGGTATCCTTCTTTCACATTGTCCTCATTTCTGCCTGCAAATCCTGGTAGTTTTATGAATTTATGTCTCTCTGTACATTAGACACTCTAGTCATTGGGTGTAGCAATTTCAATAATCAATACTACTTTTGTCTTCTTTTCATTGACTACTATATCTGGTTTTCTTGCATCTATTTTTTCAACTTTTGGTAATGGATGATTCCATGTGATATTAACTTCATTTTCTATGATGCTTTGTGGTTCATATTTACAGTGTTTTTCAGCTACCTCATTATTACATTTGCACAATCCCCAGTGCAACAGTCTTGCAACATTATTATGTCTTTCAGTATACAGTCGTTCTAACATTAGTATATCACAACCAGTAACAAGATGTGCGATTGCTTCCAATTTTTTTTACAAGACATGCACTTGTCTGTTTCTCCCCACATGTTCAATAGACTTTGTAAACCAATGTGTATGTTGTCCACTGTCTTTTGCTTTAAATTCATCTCTCCTTAACCATTCTTGCATTCGATCCTGATCAACATGATGTTGTTCCAAGAGTTTTCCAAACTTGCATCTATATTTATGCATTTTATACATTTCTTGCCTTTTTATCTCATCCTTACCTTATATTTTTTTCTTTTGTTTTACTGGCATATTCAGTTGCTGCCAGGTTTTTATCTACTTTTGGTTTGATTTCCATTCCTGCTTGATGCCAATATGCTTCTGCTGAACTAAGCAGGGAAGTCATCTTAGACTTCCTCTCCTCATGTTTCAAAATTTTTACTACATTTGGGTCTTGTGAGGTCAGCAAATTATGTATGCAGTCTCATGACTGCAGATCTATACATGTAATCATTTTTGAGAAGGCCCATATCTCCTTCAGAATGGAATAAATAATCTTGGTATGCACTCATTTTTATAAATCATTTGATGAGCATGAAGCATCCTTCATGTTTTCCTGTCTAACCCACACAACACCTTTTGGGGTCAGTCAATCACTCCAAAAATGTAAGTTAGGACAGGAAGAGCAAATTGTTTTATAGCTTGGACTTTGTTCCTTGATGTCAACACTGTTTTCAGTACTAATTTAAGTCTTCTAAAATATTCCTTGCTGAGGTTTATTTGCATTTGTTCATGTTTCATTGTTGATCCTTCATCAATTCCCAAATATTTATACACTTCCTCTTGCTCAAGTTATTCTATATCACATTCCTGTCCCAAACTGATGTTTTCTTGGTGCTGCAGCTTCCCTGCTTTTACAGTTGCTTTTGCACATTTATCAAGAGCAAATGGCATTCTTGTATCATCTGAAAAAAGTCTGACCACTTACAGTTGAGCTTTCACTTCCTCATCTGATAAAAAAAAAGTTTTAAATCATCCACAAAAAGAAGATGAAAAGTTAATAACTTTGTTTACTTGTTATTGTAACAAACTGAGTTTGTTATTCAAAATGTGTTGTATATTCTTTGTGGAGCTTTTCTCTCAGAGCCTCTTTTTGGCCCAGTGGACCATCCTGGTAAACAAATTCAAATAAATAATAAATAAATAAATAAATATATATATATATATATATATATATATATATATATTATTCTTTAAATATTGTTGTTTTCTGGGAGCCAAACTGTAGCCATGACCTAATCTGTTAAGCAACCAAAAAAAAAAAAAAAAAAAGAAAAAACTGGAAAAGGTGCCAAAAATACAAATACCAGTAGCCAAAATCCAAAATACCACCCAGGAAAGAGAAAAAGCAGTCCATGACCAAATAATGGAAAATACTTCTGTAATGTCCAAAACATATAAACTCTTAACTTAAACCACCACATTTTCATCCTCAACACAAAGACTTCATCAGATGCAATGTATCCCATACTGTCATCCATTTATAATCCAATCAATAATCTAATTAAAAAAGCATTTTAAACATCAATTTATCCTTCAACCACCTAATAAAAAAATACAAAATATCCTTTAATAATATTTCTAATAAAATATGTATAATAAACTTAAAAATATGTACATCTATATAAATACATACATCATATCTGTGCAAACCAGGTCTTTATAACAGCTGTTAAAAAAAAAAAAAATATATATATATATATATATATATATATATATATATATATATATATATATACATATATATATATATATATATATATATATATATATATACATACATATATATATATATATATATATATATATATATATATATATATATATATATACATATTATTATTAATTCTTGTGCAAACCATAAACATACATTTTATATTAAAAAAAAAAAAAAAAACTAATGTAAGGGCTTCCTCTAGTAACCAATCATCGCAAATGCAGACAAATCTCCCAAAAAAGTTAAACCATTGCTTAAGTGATACATGTTTTTTAAAAGCAATATAAACCCTTTACATCACAATTGTGCAGCTCTCAATTTTAATAGGGAGGCTATAGAGATGTTCTCAATAAGTCCAGAGGGAGCATTAGCTTGTACTGTTATTTGCCACCACAGTTCCCTATATTTTATTTTCTCCTCCCAAAGCCCCCATCTTAGGTCAATTTTACCTTCTTCTAAAATAAAATATAAAACATGTGCATTTTCACATTCTTTTAGGTGTTTAAATAAGGCATTATTTTCTTTTTTAATTTGAATGTCATAATGGTGTTCATAAATTATTTTTTTCAGTTTTCGCTCTGTCTTCCCCACATAGAAAGAACCGCATTCTTCACACATCACCAAGTAAACTAAACCAAAATAATGACAGAAAATTAATTTCCTTCTATCCACTTGTTTTTATGAGCTAAAAAACTTTTCTTTATTCACTACATATGTACAATATGAACAATGGCCACATTTACATGTCCCTTTCTTTTTCCTAATCATGTTGCTATGTCTACCATTTCATTCCAATAAATATTTTAAATATTGTCCCTTCCTATAAATGACTTTAACAGTTTCTTTGGAAACATCACCTAAGTCCGTCAAACCCACAATCCTTTCCCATTCATTCTGAATGATTTTCCTAACTGAACTTGCACTCCGATTATATTCCATTATAAATGCATTACTGACATTTTCTTCTTGAAAAGTTCTCATTTCTGTACATTCTCATGCTATGGATTCTAGTAGGATGGGTCTAAACCTTTCCTTTCTCCCTTTTCTGACCTCTTTCTTAACATTGTGTATCATTGTCTCTGGGTAACCCCTTTCTTTAAATAAAACTTCTAAGAATTTTCACTCTTTTTCAAAATCCATTTCTGCTGAGGTCATCTTACTAGCATGCACATATTGTCACTTTATGGATTTATGAGCACTACTACGACATTAGCACTAAAAATGATAGAAATGCACTTTACAAACACACTACAACTTGTGTGGGGGCCAAGTTTTTCTTTTTTGTAATTGAAAAAGTAGTGGTGGATTTGAGGAGGGGTCCATAAGAAACAACCTGGAATACAAAGAGTTATTCTGGCAAATTAAATTGAAAGCTAATTGTTCTGCTGGCCTTAATTGTTACATTAACATAGCCCCTGTTTTAAAACTAACAGCACCTAAACTATAAGTAACAATCTATACACTGGTTACAGATGTGGCATTTATTTGGTGGTGACATCCCCTTGTTTTTTTTAACCTAATGTGAGTTATTTATTGTTAGTTTAACACATTTACCTTTTTGGCTAAACGCTCTTCAACAGTAGGAAGATGTCTATAATTTATGTACTGTTGAATGTGGCCATTAGATGAGCTTTTGATTGACTGAGCTTGCTTTTGTATTGTTAATATAAGACTTATTATAGATTCATTGCTTTTAAATTTGTTTTAAATGTTATAAAACAATTGTATTACTTTTTAAAATAACTTTTTAAAACAATTTTTGTACATACAGAACTTAAATATACATTTTTTATTTTTGTACAAGCATTTCAGATAGTGTGTATTTATATTTGTGTGGACCTGTGTCATCTGATGTGAATTAATTAAAAGAAGTTCATGACTGGTTTAGAGATTTTGTATAGAATATATAAGGGTTGAATTTAGGGTTTGATGATATCTGATGAAGTCTGTTAACTGTGGACGAAAACGTATTGAGAAGTGTACTGTGAGCATTAATTGGATTAAAGTTAGGCACTATTTTGCCTCTTTTCATTTCAATTTGTTGGTGTGCATATAAATAGTTCTTACTCATGGCTAAATCTTCCTGTAAAGATGTTAATACTCTTGGCCAGAAGTTAGGTACTGCATCTAGGCCAGGGGTTTTCCAATTAGGAGTTTTTCCTTAACTTTGTTTCAATCTCTCTGGATGTTACTTCATCCCATTTCATATTCTGTACATTTGAGATTCTTACTCTTTCCTTTACTTCTTCTATCCATTTAGTAGCTTTGTTATGTTCCACAGGATCACCAACATATATCTGTTTCTTCTTTTTTTGGTGTTGTTTCAGTTCCTTTTACCTTGTTTCCCAATTCTGTATATTTTTTTGTGTCATCAATAAGTTGTTTATTCTGTTCTTTTCCTTTATATTTAACTACATATCTTCTAAGTTTTTCTGACTGTGCTATTTTTAGTTTATTATTTTTGATGGTGCATGATAGATCCTGATCTGTTCTGATACTGTGCATTGATTTCATCATGTCTATCTTTCTGAGTACTTTTGTTGACCTGTTCCATCTTCTATACTCTTCTAACAGTGGCATTTCTTGTCTTAATTGCTTTATAGTTCTCTCTATTTGATAATTCCATGATGACATTTGATTTTTCCCCTCCTTTTCCCTTTTTATGCTGTCTTTTTGTGGTAAAACTTTATCTGTAATTAATGTAGTTGCACAGTAGTATATCCTGTTTACTTCTGTTATATAGCATGAATCTCTATGGATAGTCCTAATTACTGTGTTCATTTGTTTTATGAAACTTCTAACGTTTTGGGTTTTATTGATTTTCTGTAGTCCGTCTCTTTCACTGATCTTAATATGTCTGTCCACTTCTATTAAAATCAAGCAAATCTTCTCTTAAATCATTTTCTTCTAAACTGAGAGCTCATTCTTTGTTCTTCATTTCCTGCGGGCATTCTACAGAAAATTCAAGAGCATCGTCCTGTGTCATATTCTCCTCAGTTTCATCCTGTGTCATTGACTGCTCTTTCATTTGGGAACTCACTGGCCTGTTACTCCACAACACTGACTGCATCATTGTAGCCACTTGTTTCTGTTCTTCCTTTTGCTGTACAACTCCAACAGAACATTTGCACCAGTTTCCTATGGATGGCTCCCAATTATCTTCATATGGCAACTGATTACATGTTTCTTGCTCCACTGGTTTCTCCTTAATTTGGGGATCCATTGCTCTGTCCTGCTGTAGTATTTTCTGAGTTAGATTTTCTACACTAAACACTTCACAGGTACTCCGTAACCTCAGCTTCTATTTCTTTAACTTCTCCATTACTAATCCTCTTTTCTAATTTTCCTCTTTGTTTTCTTATTTTTTTGTATTGTAAAAACTTCCATGTCTGGATGTCTTTATCTGTACTTCTCTTCAAATATCTTTGGTGCTGCTCTTTTTGTATTGATTATTTTTGCTTTCTCCTTTGCATAGATATTACACCATATTAAATCCTTTTCTTTCCCATGTCCATATTTCTTCTTCAGATGTCTCCTGATCCACCTGTTTCTCCTTACTTTGGGGACTCCTATCCATCATGCTGTGATTTAACATGTTAGACTTTCTACACTAAATCCATCGCTTCACAAGTATTCCATAACTTCAACTTCTATTTTTTTTATGTCTCCTTTACAACCTTCTGTTCTATGTTCCCTCGTTGTAAACTTATTTTTTATTATGAAATTTTCAATATCTGGATGTCTTTGCCTGTTTTCTCTTTGAATATCTTTGGGGCTACATTTTTTGTGTTTGTTAATTTGACTTTCTCCTTTGGATAAATATTGTGCTATATCAGATCTCTCTTTCTTTCTTATGCCCATATTTATTTTTTATACCTTTCAAAAATCTCTAGATTTTCTTCTTTACATTTTCACACTTTTTCAGATGCTTCTCTTTCCAAATAGATCAAGGTTTCTTGGTCTATATAATGTTTTCATAAATCTATTATATTAATGAACGCACATTTTTATTTGAAGTTTCTGAAAGTTATTCTTGTGGAAGTATTTTTGTTTCCTCCAATTTCTCTAATATTTTTGTATATCTTCTGGCCAGGAATTCTGGGCTTCTTGCATAATAGTAACAATTCATAATTTCTTTCTTATCCTCAGTAGTCCACTCTATCATCTTTATGGCCCTTTTTTGGCTATCAGTTTTTGTGATTTTTGTGGACTGCTACTTCCCTGTACAACAGGGGAGACATCCTTCCCCTGAGCCTGGCCTAGCCCCATTGTAGGAATGTTTCAGTGTCTTGAAGATTGTATACAATCATTTTTTCCAGTCCTGGCACCATGCATGATTGTGCATTTTTTTATCCTGAGCTTGTGCACCCAGCTATATTATTTATTTTTTCAACCTACCTTTGTCCATGATATATGCTGTGTAAAATACAGTCTCTATATCACTGTCGTCTTGCTGAGATTTTGTAGAAAAAAAGGATCCACCTTGTGAAAGTACTCGCCAAGACTTGAGGATAAATTCAATTCCAGCATACCACTCTCCTTTGCTTGCTGACTTATCATCTCTCCATTAGGACCCATCTTGGATTGGTTGATTAGCATACAATTCAACTGTTTATGCAGTAATTAGCATGCCACAATGTTTACCCAAGTTTTGGTGGCTCTACATGCTGCATAGAGCTGATTACTGAATACAAAACAGCATGCTATAATGTAGGCTTTATTGAATTCAGCCCACTATGTTTGACTTTGCAGTGACTTGGAAGAAGGAAATAAACTATGTGTGAGGTTATACTAATATGAGCAAAAAGAAAAACATAGTTCCCTTTTTTCCTAGTTAGTACAAGCTTGGAGTTAGTATATACAGACATGAAGCCTCCAAACTGAAATATTGAGACTGACAATGCTGAGTCCTGAAATGCTAGAAAAAAAAGACTACATAAATCATAAAAACATTAGTATTGAACATGCCTCATCTCCTTTAGACTTATATATCTGCTGACTCCATGACTGTTGCACTATGGAGAAAAGACAATAGCCTGAGAAATGTCAGTACTGGACTTAGTATACTTAGTCTGGATTTTCAGTCAAATTGCGGGACTTGGCATTGTGAATCCTGACATTTTAAATGGGACAATCATTAAATGTGTGTGGCTAGTGCCACCATATTAGGGGCACAATTACTTTAAGAGACTACCTTACCTTATCTATCTGACATCAGTCAGTTATGCCAGTGGAAACATATGGTCAATGGGTGTGGCTTCAGTAAGACTGATGTCAATCACATCTAGTATACCCATATGTTTAGGTGTATGCAAGTACAAGTGAACTGCCAGGTGGATGAGTTTTGTGGGTATAAGCATAGCTCTCAATCATCCCAAATTAACCAGGAGCACCCGGTTTTGAGCTTAAACAAGCTTACATTCCCGAGTCCCCAATTTGGGTGCAAGTACACCCAAGATTTACAGTAAAGCAAGCTCTGTTCTGGCTGTAGGTGTCTCAGCCAATCAGAGGGTTGCTTTACTGTACCTGTTTTGCATGAAGCTGGTGTGCTCTGTTTCCTGTGTTATTCGGAAGCAGCTGCAGCGGACCTGATATGCTTGAAGTACTCAATTAGGTCTGTTTAGTCTGCATAACCAGGCAGCAAATCTGCATGGTGGAGAGATCAAACACATGTTGGAATTACAGAGGAGAGGTCTACGTTCGTTGGGTCCTGGAACCAAGAGAAATCATTATCGATCGAGGCTCAACCCAAGCCAAGTATAAGTGGACTGAGACATGGTGGATGTGGATCCGATTTTGAGAAAAAAATCAGTTTAATTTGGCAGGCTACAGATTTTTCTCCAGATTCTAGTCCCAGCATCTTGTTATCTACATGGTATGGAGAAGTCAATTGTTCCCAGAGAGGTCTGAGGTTCTTAGTGGTGGTGACTAGCTGCATTGTGATTGAGGGTTTTATTTCAGTTTTTTCCAGTACCTACAGGTAAGTTAGATAAAGATATGTAATGCAGGTTATATGTGCTATTTTTTTTAATCAAATTAAATATAACATTGTTGTTCCTAGGATATGTAGATTCTGCAATATAGACTATAATGAGCTGACTTAGTTAAATAAAATTGTGTGGGGATTGAATGTTCAGTGCTAAAGTTTATTAAATCCACATAAGTTGATTTTTTTGTTGTTTGTGGCTCAAAGGGGTAGCTAGGCATACTCTTGTATAATTAAATTAATGCATTTCTTTCATTTGTTTATTGGAAACATTACTGAAAGACCATAGAATATGTAGAACTGTCTGAATTTATATTTAACAGTGTAGACCCATACAAAACATGTTTATGGGATGAGCTGCACCTCTAAAAATAGTCAGTTTTTGATTACAAGTGGCAACAGTTGAAAATTGGTTCTCTTTCTTAATTCACATGTGTTTAGGGATAAATTATTGTGGACTGAATACATTTTTCACTGGTAGGTGAGTGTTAAGGAAAACTGTTTGGTTTGAGCATAAAATGTAGATTTCTGACTACACCCCTCTGAATGCCTAATAATAAAACTTTAAGCTACAGTCACCGTATGTTTTTTTTAAAAATATATTTGTGGCTAAGATTTAGAAATCAAAATACGAGTACTGTCTCACTTTTCACAGCATTTTTAAACTGGTAAATTGTAATAACATGACAGAGAGATAATGAGATGGAAATGTGACAGGAGAAACGTTTAAATTTCAGTGATAGTAACTTGATGAGTTTATAATGTTTGATGGTGTTGTGTGTGTCCTGTGCTTAATGTAACCTTTCATGTTTGAATCTGTGTAAACATTGTAAGCTCAAATTCACAAGACATCCCTTGGAAATCTTTTTTTCCACAGTTCCTGTTTTTGAGGAGCAGTAAATGCCAGATACATCTTGTATTGCACATAATTCCATTGGCTACTATTGATTCCTAAAACTGTTAAGCACTCCTCAAGTCAAGAAAGAGTTTCAGTCAAATTTAATCTTAGTGGGAGATGTCAAGTATTGTGTTTAGGCAAGTAACTATAAGAATATGCTGGTCAGCAACTTAAAAAAAACTTGCAAAATGGTTTAGTAGCAATGTTGTCTCACAACACTTTCCCTCCATAGTGACATTTTAATGCAGTTCCATTTCTTTCAGGCAGACTGTTACTTCCATTAAGTTAGTGTGTAAAAACAAAATAAAAACTCCAGCAAAGCTAGAACTTCCACTGAGTGACCTCCAAAGCCTCTTGTATCAGAGGCACATGGGATATATGCAAATGACCCTTATGAACATCAGGTGCATTTCCTGTGATTAATAGGTCTGTCCCATGATTTGAAATCTTCTCTTTTAATCCCTTTTTACTCTCTCATTTTATCATTACCTGTTTCTAGCTGCTATTTATTTTAGTGTTTCCAATATCTTAAAATCTGGAATGCACATCTCATGTATTTGATAACTACATTTAAAATACTTTTAAATTGCTCAACATATGAATGCTGTTTTTTTATCAGCAATTAAGGGTGAAGTCTATTTGAATTGTCTTCCCATGATGTGTTAAGACCTTATTTTCTTCTGTAGGCACACTGTGGTATAAATAGAGTCTAGCTACCTGGATTATAAATTTATTAGAAAATGTTGTATAACTTACATTTCCTCATTAAACTGTATCTACATAAGGAGCTTATAACGTTAAGAGTTTTGAAAGTTTATTGAATGTCTTTTTTTTTACTCAGATAATTTTTATTTTGGATAAGAAATAGATAACAAATGAATACTTATTACAATATACCATCATATTCCTTAATAAATTAACTATATACAAATTTACATTCAGCCTGACATATGAAAAATGAATGATAAGTTATACAGAAGTAGTTAAATTAAACTTAAGAAGTAAATTACTTCAAGAGGAGGTTAGATTCATTTGTAAAGTGTCAATCAATGTTAAAACTTTTTTCCAAGGATTATTAGTTAATGGCATAGGAAACATTCTTAATTCTGTGGTTTTAACTTCCATTAAGGCCGTCTTCTTCAATAAACACAAACAAATCTTCTCTGCTAGGTACTGTGGTAGAATTCTATCTCTTTGTTATGCATTTCCTAGCTATGGCTAGTATTGTTCAAAGTGCATAGAGGTTAGTTCTACTAAAAAAAAAAACTTCAGTCATATTCAGTAATATTAAAGCTTTGGTCATGACAAAATTATCTGTATAAATCGCCTGAAAAAAATTAACATTTTCCCAAAAGGATTTGATTTTTATACATTTGTAGAATATGTGAGACCAATCAGCTTTATCAATCTGTGGACATCTCCAACAAAACCCATTACTAGAAGGATTGATATTTGAAACTTTATCAGAAGTTAAGAAGGATCTATGGAGGAATTTCCAGGTGAATATTTTCCAATAATGAGAAGAAGAGATCAGTTTTACTGAGAGTGGTATGTCTAATTCATTTTCTAGGGTTAATGGAATTGAATATCCTTTAGTAATAAACTGCCAATATGTTGGTTTGAGTAATGCTTTGTGTTTTTTTATTAGATTATATAAGTATGAAGTTCCATTTTTCATATTCTCATTATTATATATAATTTCAAACGGTATGATTATGAATTTAGGTGGAGTTGAGAAAGAAGAATTATTTATTATCCTATATAGATCCTTGGAGTATGTCAATATATTCTGAAGTATTAACTATTCATGATAATTTAATTTATAAGTTGACATCATATATTGTATATCCAATACTTGTTGATTTTTTATACAATGCAACCAACAAATTATTTTTTTTCTGTTCCCAAGAGATGAAGATATCCCTATGAATTCTATCTGGAAAGTTTTTAGTAATGTTGAAGAGAATTAGTGCTGTGAACCAAAGCTTTAAAATCCATATTCATATTTATAAATTTTCTAAAGTGATCAAATAAATGATTTATTAGAGTTGATCTGGTTAGTTTAGTTGTATTATATTGCAAATTTAAAGTCAATGATTACAATAATATATTATCCTTATCTAAAGTAATTGTATTTTTAAGTAATTTGTTTTCATTTATTATTATAGTTGTATGTAACAATTTCCATTTGGATATATAACTAGGATTAATCCATTCAATCACAGTTTTAAGTAGAGTAGCTCCTATATATGATTCAATGTCCAGAAATTTTATTCCTCCCTGATCTCATTGTCTAATATGATGGGTATATGCAATTTTATTTCTTTTAGGATACCATAAGAACCTTAGCAGTATTGCTGTTATTTTTTAAGATGGGTTTTCTCAGGAATTAACAAAGTAGCTTGTACTACATATAACATTTTGGGAAGAAGAACTATTTTGATCAGCTGTAGTCTAGCTTTGAAAACTATGAATAGGTTATTATATTTGTACACTATTCAATCAATTGTATGAATGACCCTTTTATAATTAATCTTCAGTATATCTTGTATATTCTCACACAGAACTATCCCCAGGTATTTTATTGTTGCAACTTGTTCACCTATGATATGATTCTTGTCTAGTTGTATATCATTCTTTTTATTTAATAATAAATATTTAGATTTTTGGTTATCAAAACAAAGTCCTGAGATTTTATGAAACTTCTTTATCAAAATATCTAGTTCATCTAAGGCTCCTTTTGAATTCAATAGTGTAAGAAGAATATCATCAGCGAAGAGCATGATCTTATAATTATATTGTCCAACTATATCTATTCATTTTGTCTTTGGATTATTTCATATTAAAATAGCCAATAGCTCTATAGCCAATGCAAATAAAATGGGTGACATAAGGCAACCCTGTTTAGTACCTCTTGTAATATGTATAGCCTCTGAAGTGAAGGGTCCTATTTTAGCATAAGCTAAGTTGTTTACATAAACCTTTTTAATGAATGTAATAAAGGAGAGAGGAAAAACATATGCTTCAAGAATGTTAATTAAATAATCCCAATTTAGGGAATCAAACGCTTTTTCAATATCCAGTCCGATTATCAATGCTTCTATAGTTTATTTAAATAATCAGTTAATGTCAATATTCTTTTAATGTTGTCGTGCATGTCTATTTTGAATAAACCTAGTTTGATCATTGTTAATTATTTCATAATTTGTTTTTTTATTACATTTACCAGGATAGACATAAATATTTTATAGTCATTATTTAATAATGAAATTGGCCTATATGAACTAGAATGGCTAGCATCTTTATTTTCTTTTAAAATGGGTATGATTAAAGAGTATCTCCATGAAGGGGGAATTATTTCATGGATTTGAATTTCAATTAGTGGTTTATGTAACAATGAGGTTATATTTTTGGGAAATAATTTGTAAATATCTGCAGTTAAACCATCCATTCCAGGGGATTTACCAGATTTACTTTCTTTGATTTTTATCAGTAACTTCTTTGTGTGTAATGGGTTTTTGTAAATTCCTTTCTAAACTTTCAGGGATTGATTTCATATTAGAGATCATATGTTTTAAGTTGAAATGATCTGTTGTAGTATTCTTACTTTTATAATGATTTCTGTAATGGCACTTAAAAGCATCAAGTATATCTCCTATTTTCGATACTTTCTTACCTTTTTCTTCATGTAGGATATTAATAATAGAGTTAGCTTTAGATTGCATTTTAGATTTAACAGATAAATTATGTTAATATTTTGGAGAAGTAGCATAAGAATTTTTCTTTAACCTCTCTATGGTTAAATTAGTTTTATGATTTAATATTTCGTTATATCTTATATTTAAGTATTCAATTGTCTTCTTGTTTTCACTCAAATTAAAAGACTTTGGGATTTATATAATGTGAGTTTTCTTTGTAGTTATTGTAGTTCTGATTCCCATTCCTTGAGTCTATTTTTATGCCAACCAATCACTTTCCATAAATGTAAGCTTTAAGTGAATTCCAAACCATTACTATGTTCACTTCTGAATTGTAGTTTATATCTAAAAAGAAATTAAGTTCATTCACTAACCATTGCTTAAATTCTTTGATTTTTGTAATGTATGCGGGAATTCTAGATATGAATGTTAGTGGTTTAAAATCTATTTGCATTTTTAGAACTAATGAATTGTGATCTGATAGGGGGCATGGGATTATTGAGAAAGAAGTTATTTTTGTTTGAAGATCTTGAGAAATGTATATTTTATCTATTCTGGTTTGAGTACCAAATCTAAAATCTTGGTGAGAGAATAATAATGAGTTGTTATCTATAACATTAAATGTATCCTTCAAATTTAAAGACGGTCTATCTTTTTAATAGTTTTGCAGTAGCTGTTAAATGTGGAGATTTTTTTATTAGTAGTTTCAGAAGTATCGGTAATACAATTAAAATCCCCTCCTATTATTAGATTACCTATAGATATATTTATAATTTGATCTAGATGTTTTTTAACTGTTCCCATCCCAATACCAGGAAACCAGTATAGGTTTACTAGTGTCCACAACCTATTATTAAACTTCAAGATGAGTATAGCTATAAGACTGCCATTATCTACATATTTATGTATTTATTCAGGGCTTAAGGGATTCTTTATCCATAAAATTATTACTCGCCTCTTCTTAGATTTAAATTTGGAGCATGCTAAGGTCATATAATCACTTGGGTTCCATATGAAATTATCATTGTTTTTGAAGTGGGTTTCCTGTAGAAGAATTATTTGAGCTCTATTTAACTTTAGGTATCTTAATAAGTTAGATCTTTTACTTGGATTATTTAGGCAATTAATGTTTAAAGATAATAAAGAAAGGTCCATATCAAATTATTTTGAAGAAGCATTTGAAGTGCCATTATATTTACCTGGACCATCCCCTCTTCTAATAATAAAATTATTAATTTGTTAACATTCAACTATCCCAGTAAAGCATGTTATCATTAAAGTAATCAACACGTATAAGTCAGGCTTGAAGAAACTAATTAATGTCCTAAAAACTAAAGTAAATAATAAAATTAAACTACTTTGAACATCAATCCCTACCCACCATGGAATGAAATACATTCCTAGTCCAACAGATAGATACATCTGAAGAACTATCACTCTAGCTTCCATTTTCCATTCACTTGAGCTCCATATATACACTTTTAAATATTAAAGGAGTCTATTAAAGCTATTATTGTGATTTTAAAACATTCAGTAGCAGAAAGAATTATTATATACATTAACAACTATATTATTACCATCTGTACTTATAAACATATGTAATTCTATTATACAGATCTTTAAACTTATTAAATTTATTTGCATCAACATATGTTTCCATACTGGAAATAATAATCACTTGTTTGAAGCACACAAGTTATTTAAAGTCTTAAACACAAAGGCTTGCAACAAATAACATAACTTTTTGATGATTATTACTTCCTGTAGCAGCCAAGCATACACTTTCAGATACTGTTCATTAAAGTTAAAAGAGACTATATAAATTATTTCATAACATAAATATAACCATTAATCTTATTATGCTTTAGCAGGCATTTAAATTTATGTTAAGAAAGGTTTTCAAAGGAAGTGTATGTAGTTGTATTTACAAAATGATTTTCAACATAACAGTACAGTGTATATGATTATCAGATGTTTGCAGCATTCTGGATGCTTAGTTTACTTTAATGTTGTATTTTGTTAAATAGGCTTCAAACATCATACTTTTTAAGCTTTTTATTCTCATTTATGAGATATAACTAATTAAGGATTTCTTAATCTGTTTCCATGAGTAAAGTATGTTTGTGCTTTGAAAACTAGGAGTGAGCCCATAGCCAATCAAATCCTTTTCTACTCATTGCTATAACAATAATAAACAACTCAACATCTTAATGAAAGTTAATAACTGTACATATAGCTTGTGTGACCTGCAGTCTTAAAATCATCATTTTAAATTCATGAGCTCTTATTTCCCTGCTCAAACATTTCACTAAGACTAAATGGCTGATTATACAATTTTCCCCATTTGTCCTTCCTTCTCCCTCATGCCGAGCTCAAGACTTTCTTTACCAAAGTGCTATTGTGCTAGGCTCTGCATGCACTGCAGGTCAAGTCAGCATCCCCTCTCCAATCCAGGTCACAAACAGTCATGTAACCCAAGCAAGCAAGCAATGACACAGTTCCAAGCATAACAGTAATGTATCACTTCCATTTGCCTATTACAACTCATGTCTCTTCACAAGAGTGCTGAAGCTCTGTCACTCAACTATATCACTCCCACCCAAAGCAGCTGGCATCCCTCGTCACACCATAGTTCAATGTAAACTATATATTTGCAGCATTCTGTACTCACCCATACATTGTCTCCTGCAGCCAAATCCAACCATACCTTTCAAAAACATTTCAACATTATCAGCGCCACATATAACAGCCATCCATTCAGACCTGGTCAGACAGCTCCTGACGGTAACCAAAACAAGCATCAAGACTACAATCTTCACAGCTTTATTCATGCCAGCTATGATTAAATCCACCCCACGTCACTTCAATATTAACTAAAACTCCCCAGTTGCATTGCTTAACTTAAAATGGAAGTGATTCGCAGTTACCAGAGAGCTTATTAGAAATACATTCTAAAAATTCATTGAAGTGCCAGTATACAGTTTCATCACATTTAAAGGGATATATCAGGGGAGGACATGCAGACTCCACACAGAAAGCACTCCAGCTGAGAATTGAACAAGAGTTTCTCCTGTTCGATTCTCGGCTGGAGTACTTTCTGTGGGGAGTCTGCATGTCCTCCCCGCGGTAGAGTGGCCTCCGAAAGACATGCGTGAATGGGCGTGCCTTTGCTGAAGGTTGGGCGTCGGGCTGGCAACTCGGCACCATAACAAAATCTACTGCCAATCATTAGCAGACCGGAGTTCCGCTGTGGCGACCCCTAACCGGGAAAAGCCGAAAAGACAAACAACAACAACAACAATCAGTTAGCAACTAGGGTTGAGTTCAAGCAAATTAAATATCAATAAGCAATTTAATAAAAAAATAGTTAACTAAATAAATAAGGATGGGACCAACAAACTGAGCACTACAGGGCTACAAAGCAGAATCTTTAACTTTGATATTACTGGATTGTATTAGTAACTATGTCAAACAGTCAATCCTTAACATACATTTAGAAGCAGGAAAGAGGGAAAAAAAAACAAAAGAAACACAGAGGAGGCATGAGGCTAAGGGGAAAGAGAAGGAAATGTCAGCAAGAAATGATTTATAACTAATGTATATCTAAATTTGTAAATCATGTGTGAAAAGATATAGGAAACATACATTTTCCTGTATATATGTGGTTTATATATATGCATGAGCTTAGAAGTTTTGAAACATATTAAATCCATTTAAAAGTTTTAATAATTAGGTTGTAGTTGATACTTTGAGAGATTTTACAGATGTAGGTACTTTAGATTCAGTTTTCTGCTTCTTCTTTTTAACATCAGTCCAGCCATTTTTATCAGTGGTTCTCTTCAAGAACGGGGATGCCCATTCTATATCTTCTGAAATGGTTATAATGTTACTGTTTTTGATGAATTGTAGACCTTCTTCCAGAGTGTTGAAGGTTCTCCTCTCACTTAGGTGCAGTATCTTTATTTTTGCAGAGAAGGCTATTTGAGCTTTAATATTATTCTGTTTTAGAATTTTTGTTAGTGGCCATACCTTTTTTCTCTGTTCCAGCATTTTAGTGAAGTAGTCATTATTGAATCTTATTAGATTCTGATTGCATTTAATAGGACTTTTCCTCCATGCTGTTTTTAACACCAGTTCTTTGTCCATGACAGATAAAAATGTTATTATTATTGATCTTGGTGGCATAGAAGATAATGATGAGGTTGATGCTGAAATTTTATTTCCCAAAGCATAATGTGCCCTTTCTATACCAAAAGAAAAACATTCTTTAAGATTTAGAATCTCTGGAATCCATGAGTTTAAGAAGATGTAATGTCACCTCCTTCTGTTTTCTCAGGTAAACCAAAAATCCTGATGTTTGACCTTCTTTTCCTATTTTCTAGGTCATCTACTTTATTGGAAAGCCAGGTATTTTGATTCTGGAGAAACTCTGTTTGTGTTTCCTCTTCCTTAAACCTTCCATGAATGTCAGACAAAGAAGTTTCAATGGTTGTTATCTTTGACTGATGTTGCTGAAGTATTTCTTTGAAGACCTATGTTTGTTTCTGAGAGTTCTCTTTTAGATTCTGTAGATTAACCTTAAAATCATCCATTTTTGTTGATAATTCTTGTAATGTGGTAGTCACCAGTTGTAGTTCCTTTTTAGTATCAGATCAGAATGAGAATTCTTCAGGTTACTCATCTCTCCAATTGCTGTGTATAGACTCCTGAATAATTTGACAGGAAATTTCTTGTAAAAATCCACCAAAATTTGTATTTAGCTACTTTAGACTATTAACTAAATATATGTAGTATTTTTGTTAGAAATAAATAATATAATTTCCTGAATTTAATACTATTTTATGGAGCTCCAAAAAATGCTGCCTTCAGTTAGTCATTCAGGCTCCGTCCCTCAAATGTCGATTTCTGAGATGCATACTTTAACAAATCTTTACTGGACCCTTTCATAACAAAAGTTAATGATTTTATGGAAAATGAATTCCTCAGTTGTCAATGGTGTCAAAACAATTGAAAGAATCCAGCAAGGCAACAAATAAACTAGTACTTGACAGTTTTAATAGTAGTAGGCAAAATTAAGCTGGCAGTCAAGTAGTGACTTCCCCTTATGTGACAATGTAGGCAATGAATAGATAAGGCAATCTAAGTGTTCCTTATCAAATGTTATTACCAGTGTTTCTTTGTTTCTGTACAGCTTCTGTAATACTGCCTGATAAAGGAGGGGGCATATATTTTTCACAAATTATCTTACATATATCAATGAAGTGGAATACTTCACAACTTGGACGCAAGGAGTCCCATGACAGTCTGTGGTGTAAAGTCAAAAGTAAGACAGACATTGTGTGTGTGTGTGTGTGTGTGTGTGTGTGTGTGTGTGTGTGTGTGTGTGTGTGTGTGTGTGTGTGTGTGAATCCAGTGATGGGGAGGTGCTATAGCAAATCCATGTCAATATAGATGTAAAAACAAAATACGCATATTAGCTTTGAGGGATCAGAACAGATTTTACAGGGAGTTTCTCAGCTCACAATTTGAATCCAAACAATGATTGCTTTGACAAAGATTGAGGCCAGCTCATGCCACAGCCATTGTAAAATGTTAAAATCTAAAAAAAAAATGAACAAGTGCAGATAAAAAGGGTTGCCTGTTGACTTCAAAGCAGCGTTTGTATGTATGTGTATGTGTGTGTGTGTGTGTGTGTGTGTGTGTGTGTGTGTGTGTGTGCGTGTGTGTGTGTGTGTGTGTGTGTGTGTGTGTGTGTGTGTGTGTGTGTTGGGGGGGCTGCTGAATGCAACTGAATGGTGTAGACAACTGAAATGGCATGAGGCTCTATTAAAGAAGGTCAATGGGCATTCCTGTAAGCAAAAACAATTGGGGGTTATTTATTTTCATCCAAAGACTGCTTCAGTATGTACCCACTCATTATAGCCATTTTATTGACTATATTCACCTGAGATGTTTGACTGGAATTGGAAAGACCAACTATCAGATGAATTGACCCCTAGACAAAAGATTACATGGATCTACTGTCACACACTAGTCCTCCTGCACCTCCTAGTGTACTTCACCTGTTTTTTTATCATACAGGATGTGCATCATCCAGATAGATTACTTATTTATCTTGTTTTGTTTTCCATTCTTTACCTCACATTTTAGCTCTCCTATGCTTTTAGCACACACCAATTAGCCAAAACTTCACTAAAATGAGTTTGGAGGAATAAATGAATGTAGCCATAGGTCTGGAGACTTTTAGGCTCCTATTACTCATAGGGTTCTAGATGACATATGCTGCATCTTAGAGATGTTTTAGAACCTTTTGATCTTGCAATGGCCTGAACAAATAACATGAGTAAGGATAGAAATTTAGTCTATTTTTTTTCTTTTAAGAAAAAATAACTTGCATCTAAAGCTTAATGTTCAGTGCCAAGAAAACAGTAGTTCTCCAAGAATTGTAAAGACAAATGCTTGCAACTATATATAATATATATAAATTATACGTGGGAATAGTGCCTGCCTTCCTACCTCAATGAAAAAGATAGGTACTTTCTGTTTATTCCTCTGGTGTTAGATTGGGATGAAAATAGAAGTAAAAGCGTTAATAGCCAAAAACATATATTATACAGTTGAGGGTATGACAGAAGAAACTACAGCATATGGATAAAATTCTCACTGAAACAGAGAGTTCATGTAGACCCAACACAAAAGGAATCATTGCCAGAATCTCAACCAAAGATCCAAGTGCTGTTAGTTGACAACACTACTTGATGCAATACTCTGGCAATGATCAATAGCTATTACGCACACATCTTGCCAAAACATCCACAGAATAAAGTGATGATGTCTGAATAAAAATGCAGCAAACTTGCTACTTTTAGATAAACTGCAACCTCCCCTCCACAGTCACACAGTCATTTTCATCTCAGACAATCATTGTATTCATCAGATACAGTGACTGTATTGACTGTGTACACCTTAAATATCTGATCGTATTAGAAATAGACAATGCAAAGAAATACAGATAGATGCATACAATTGCTCCCTATTTCTACAAAGCCACAAAAATTACTGTTTAATTGAAACAAATTAGAAGAATGTCAATTATTTTCATCCACAGATACCCCCTGTACCCAGCAATTAAAGCTAACTTTGTTGACTGTATACACTTCAGATATAGAATGTAATAAAATAAAAATATTAAATGACCATGACAATTTTAAATGACCATGACAATTTATTTAACCCCAACTACACGCACACACACACACACACACACACACACACACACACACACACACACACACACACACACGTGCAACTATTAATTATTACTTATATGACTTATATGACTGTCACTGCATACATTTCAAGTTTGATTACATTCAAAAGAGTGAATAAATACACAAGTAACTGCCAGATAATAATTCCCCTTGTCAACTCACATTTTTCAGAATATAGTGTGTAACCAACTGATATCCACCCAATATATCTCAGGCTCTTAGCTCAAGAATCAAGGAGAAAGCTAAAACAATAATTCTGGACAAATGACCAACATCAAAGGACAGGTATTGCTAGTATATGCTTGAAAACTTGCTAGAATAATGAGCTTTGTGTTGGTATGCCTTTATGAAGACTGTTACCTCTGAAACTCAAATGTCTGTCATTATTATTTAGGGACTACAATCCTCATTGGTTTGGTAGAAAAAAACACAAACATTATGAGGAACAGACCAGCACAATAAGGTAAACAGTCAGAGACATTTTTCAAAATCAGTGACAGTTAAGAGCATCTGTACCACCAATACATGCATGCACACATATTCACACATACATACACATACACAGTCACAAACACAGATGTGACCATCAATTAGAGCCACTTCTATGACTGTGACTGCACATCGAAGATGTTTGATTGAATCAAATGAAGGAATAAACACAGAAATAACTCCCACGCATTCATTTATTCCCTCAGCTCAATGTTTTCAGAATACAGTGTTCAGTGCACTCCCCCCACATACTTATCTCTCAGCCTGTTAGCTCAATAATCAAAGAGAAAACTAAAAATAAGGATGGAGAATGGACCAAAATATAGGACACTATTACCATTATATACTTAGAATTTTGCTAGAATAGCATGCTTTGCATTAGCATGCTTTTTGAAGGCTAATAAGTTTGAAACTCAACTGTCTGTCATCATTATTTAGTGACTACAATGCTCATTGATTTGCTAGAAAAGTAAAAAAAAATACAAGGAACTGACCAATACAAGAGGCAGAATATCACAGGCATTCTGCAAAATGAGAGACAACTGAGAGAATCTACACCCCCCACACACACACAGATGGATGTGACCATCAACTGGAGCAACTTGCATGACTGCAACTGTCCACCTCAGATGTTTGACTGTGATCAGATTAATGACAAATACATAACTGTCACATACATATTCATTTTCGTAGCTCAACTACTCTCAGAATATAATGTAAAGCTCACGGAAAACCCCTTTCCCCACCAGTGCTCTAGAAGTAATGAGAATGCTGACAAATAAGGGAGACAAAAGCCCAAAATAGATATTGCCTTATATACCTAGATAGTTGCTAAAACAACCAACTTTGCATTACCTTGCTTTTTCTGAAAGCTAAGTCTGAAACTCAAATCTATGCTGTTTAGTGACTGCAGTCCTCACTGATCTGCCAAAATACCTTACTTTTTTTTACAAGAAACCAGTCCAAACTGTGATGCCAATTCAAGGAAAGCTTCAATAACACCCCCCAAGAACATACTTAAGTGCACATACTTAAGTGCTTACCTTCTTACATGCTGGCAGTAGTAGGCAGAGTGCTTCTTAAAAAAAACTTGCTCTCATAATCTTTCCTCTGCACTTGCACATGATCTTAACTCCTTTGTTCACTTTCTCATTCACCTGAGGGAACCTGAGCAAATAGATAGGGCTATTAGCTGCTTCATGCAACAGTGCAGTGAGATACTTGTTTAGTGGCATTTGTGATGTTCTCAACAAGTTCAAAGAGTTTTGTGGATTGGTGGAGTGAGCTTAATATTACTGGATTAAGCTGATTTTCTATGAATCTCTTTGGAACTCTTATGATCATATGCACGCATGGAGTTCCGAACCATGAGAACAAAACAGGAAGTCAGAAAGTCTGTTATTATTTTTAATTTAAACATAATAACCAGCTCTATGAATGTAATATAATTTTTTTTATAATGGACTTGAATAAAACTATTTTTGTCTGTAGAAATAGAAAGCAGATAGATTCACAACAAGCTTATTCTAAGCTTGTAGCTACAGATCCAGCAAGAAGCTTAGCTACATTGCCCACATGAAGATATGGATAGACAAATCTCCTTTGGACATAAGAATATTTACTCTAACATTCAGCATGGACTTGTGGTTACCCACTGAATCAGCACAACTGGCTTGAGAAGTAGAAAAGAAAGTAATTAATTTTGTGTGAAGAGAATGTTTGTTGCAAAGCTGGGAAATGTAATGAGAAAGATACCTCTTCTGCCAGCAAGTGATATTAATCTTCTTACTGAGGTTTAAGTCCTTGGATCAAGTACTGGTCAGGTTGTTTAGTCTGCAAAGGTGGAGCTGATGAGTCATTAAATGTGTGTTGTCCCTCATGTATCTATGAGACTGAGTATAGAAAAATGATTTCTAATCTCTAAGGGCAACTTAAGTGGTTTACATGAGAAATAGTTTCACTTAGTAAACAATGAGACCTTTCAAGCTGAGCAACATGTTTGCACACACATTCTAAAGGTGGCATTGTATTCATTGATGGGTCTGATAATTGGTAAGTACAGATGGACAAGGATATCCTTTGACATATGTAAGATACCCTGACTGATAAGCTCTGCAAGGCAGAGGCTTTTTTAAACACGATCAAAACATGGTGGAAAAAGAGAGCTTATTGTCTACATATATATCCAGGTCTCTAATAACAATGTCAGTTTTAAGGGGAGTTCCAGTGATGTGAAAGGTAAATATGCTATACTTCTTGGGGTGGGTTTGGCATAATGGTTAAGGTCTTCACTTCATAGACACAAGGTAGATAGTTTGATTCCGACCCCGGAATATTCGATAAGCTTAAAGAGATCCTTCAAGGCAGTTAGCCAAGCATTCACTTATAAATAGGTGGGAAGTTGGCATAATGATTAAGGTATTTACCTTACAGACACAAGGTGCAGGGTTTGATTCTCACATGGATTAATTGGTTAAGCATAAAATGTCCCACAAGGGAAGTTAGCATAGTTTAAACCTATGAACCTATTTTGGGGAAGCCCATGGCTAACACACCAAGCTTTCATCTGCCCCATACCTCGCTAGAAAATATGCCTGTCATGTGGAGAACTGACAGCTACACCTGATTTGCAGTGATGTGCATACCTAGCTAGCCAGAAACCCTGATTTCCTGTTGCTACTTCTGAGAAGTACCTGCTGAATTTGAGGAGACAAAAGACAGACCTCTGTGGCACACTGTTAGTGAGATCTTTGTAGTTAAATGACATGTCATTTGCACTCATACTGTGAGTTCTGTCAAAAACCCATTTGCTGTTTAGTTGATAATATAATGAACGCTGAGAACTACGAGTTTATCTATGATACTCACTGGAGAAGCTGTCAAATGATTTGGTGAGTTTAACTAGGTAGAAAGGGTATTCTGACCTTCATACTACCCTTCATGTAAAGATTCTGGAACCTTGTCAAATAAATCACCAGGATGAATAGACATTGCCTGCATTTAACAAATCCAAATTGTTTAGGGTCATCATTGGTCTAAAAGCCATGTTATCCACTGTCAATTAGTTTAGCAGTGATATATTTCAAAGCTTTACAGATCATGCTGGTAAGATCCCTAGACCTCAAGATACTGGGGTCAGTCATGGGGACACTTTTGTGTAGGGACACCACAGTTGCTGTTCTCTAAGCTTCAGGAAGATACCTCATGTAGACTCTAAGTTTAAAAAGAATTTTAGGATGGTTGGGTTATGTGGTGTTTGACACTTGTAAGTAGATAATCTTACGATATTGTTGGGAATCATACTACCCTTTTCTAAAGATCCCACTTCCAGTTCTTTTATTTCTGGTGATTATTCTTTTTATTGTAGCTTTTGTCATGTTATTTGCTAGTTCTGGATTTTTAGAAAGTGATGATGAAACTTGATTATGGTGACTGAAAGACGAATAATAAAGGGAGAGACTGAAGTTAAATAGGAGAGGTGTTTGGTACAAATTTGAACATGATTCGGCCATCAGGTGGTGTTTAGAGATCAATAAGAGTTGCAGAGCATAATATTCATTAATCAGTATGCTGTCATTATGTCTTCAAAGCAGAACACAGGAGAGGTTAAGGTAAATTCATAAGTGGCTACCAAAAATATGTGCAAAAAGGGGTCATATTTACCACTACTGCACTAATGGTGAACCTTGCTGTTGTTGGCCAGTATTGTGTGATTCCTAGTATATTGCACTAAAGAAAGAGCTTGCACTATCTGGAGATGTTCCCTTCCTCTATCCTAAGACAGTCAGAACTTGGAGCTGGTATATATAAGTATCCCGATATCTAGGGGTGCAGGGGGAAATAGTCTGACACATCTGAGCACAGAGGAGCTTTTCAGCTAGAAAACAATGCTGTGTGTGATTTGTTAGCTTTGAAAATGCTTTCATTCTGAATAATTCTCAGGATTTGTGATCACTATTATGTGAGCAATCAAAAAACCCTCAGACTTTCATCAGGAAGAAGTACAAATGTATACCAGGATATATTTTCGTTCTAGCAAATAACACCACAAGACCTGTAATAAAATAAATAATTTCCAGAGATAAATGAACTAGTAGTGGGATTTTTAGAAATGGGTAGGAGCAGATTACATAAAAAATGGGAAATATGGGAACAATACATGCAGGATAATGTTTTGAAGGTGGAATGAGGTTTTAGTGAAGGCAGAAACTGAATGAGCTATGTAATGTTTGACTGACAATGACTATAGAGAAGATTATAAGTGATGTGTAATGTTTGCAATGAAAAAATGTTAATATGGCTTGTTTTCATTTATGTAAATGTATGCTTGCCTGTATCATAAATGATAATTCAATAAAGATGTTTCTTGTTTCAAAAATAAAGAAAAATGAATATCAATTCGACTTTATTAAACCTTCATATTATGAGTGCAGCAAAGTGAATAGTGAATGCATTAAAGACGTGACTTTCCAGTCAGCAATAAATGGCTAATTTGGCACTTGCAACTTAGCAGCCAGTAATAAGGCATGACAGAGTACATGACAGCAGTGCTAGCACATGCCCAGTAGACTTGTGAGACATGATTCCAAAGGGACAGACCACATAGACTTTGGATGTACATCTAATACTTGAGTCGTTACTGTTGTAATGAAAATAACACTTTTGAATGCCTTAAGCTATATCTTCAGACAGCATAACATATATTAAACTTTATGGAAAGGAAGGTTCCTGAGGTCTCCAGCACTTTCCATGCTGTAGGGTTGAAAAACACTGCAGAAGGTAATGTATTTCAAAATATGGTTTTAGGTATTACATCATTAAACATTCTTTTACTTCTCTCTCTGTCCCTATTACAGTAAAATATTCTTTCGGCTTTTCCCGGTTAGGAGTCGCCACAGTGGATCACCAGTCTGCTAATGATTGGCAGTAGATTTTTACAGTGTCGAGTTGCCAGCCCGGCACCCAACCTTCAAAGAATGCACACCCACACACCTACCTGCATGTCTTTAAAGTTCATTCAGCCACGGGGAGGACATGCAGACTCTGCACAGAAGGCACTCCAGCTGAGAACTGAACTGGAGAAAGTCTTGCTGTGAGGAGACAACGCTAACTGCTGCACCACTGTGGCCATTTAATGTAGGTATATACATTGAAAACCCACTCCAGTTAAAATTTCGTACATTTTAAATGAAATCCATTACATTTTTAGTGAACATAGCTCCATTTAGGTTTAGTACTATAAACACATAATGAGGTCTGCGGTGGGAGTGACGGATGCGTTTAAGGTGGAGGTGGGATTACATCAAGGATCAGCTCTGAGCCCTTTCTTATTTGCAATGGTGACAGACAGGTTGACAGACGAGATCAGACAGGAGTCCCTGTGGACTATGATGTTTGCAGATGACATTGTGATCTGTAGTGAGAGTAGGGAACAGGTGGAGGAGACCCTGGAGAGGGGGAGATATGCTCTAGAGAGGAAGGATGGAGGAATGGTGAGAATGCAGGGAGTAGAGGTGGCAAAGACATTTGTGGCCTTAGGTCAGCTGGTGCCCTAGGCAAAAGGGCTCCACAGTGCCCCCCCCCACACCACCCAGGTGCCCCCAACCTGGTCTACCTACACCAAATAAATACTAGAAAAGCACCCCTGCTACAGCAGCGACCTAGGCGGCCGCCTAGTTGGCCTATGCCTAAGGCCGGCCTTGGGCGAAGGTGAATGAGTTTAAGTACTTGGGAGCAACAGTTCAGAGTAATGTTGAGTGTTGAAGAGAGGTGAAGAAGAGAGTACAGGCAGGATGGAGTGGGTGGAGAAGAGTATCAGGAGTAATTTGTGACAGACGAGTACCAGTAAGAGTGAAAGGGAAGGTCTACAAGAGGGTAGTGAGACCAGCTATGTTATACAGGTTGGAGACAGTGGCATTGACAAAAAGGCAGGAGTCAGAGCTTGACATGGCAGAGTTGAAGATGTTAAGATTTGCACTGGATGTGATGAGGATGGACAGGATTAGGGATAAGTATAAGTATATTAGAGGGTCAGCCCAGGCTGGAAGATTTGGAGACAAAGCTAGAGAGGCAAGATTACGTTGGTTTGGACATGTGCTGAGGAGGGATGCAGAGTATATTGGGAAAAAGATGCTAAGGATGAAGTTGCTAGGTAACAGGAAAAGAGGAAGGCCTAAGGTAAAGTTTATGGATGTGGTGAGAGAGGATATGCAGGTGGTTGGTGTGACAAAGCAAGATGCAGAGGACAGGAGGAAATGGAAACAGTTGACCTGCTGTGGCGACCCCTAACGGGAGCAGCCGAAAGAAGAAGAAGACTAAACACATAATCTGCATCTCAGTGGATATGTGCAGTTCTGTTATACTGAAATTTATTCTCGCAATAAAAGTATAACAAACTAAATAAAGTAACAGACACAATAACTAATCATCAACATCATCACCACCATCATCATCCACTCCCATAGTTCCCATTTCTGCATTTCTACATAGGGATCAGGTGTTGTGATAATTGTTGCCATATCTCTTGACTGATAGCCACTCTTCTACTTTCATAGATAGTCATGTCTCACTGTTGCAGACCCTATCTCTCACACAATCCATTAGTTTCTGGTCTAGAAATCCTCAGCTCCTCTTGCCTTCTTCACATTTCTCCTAATTCTTCTCTACCAAAATATATTCTGCTTTCCTGTGCATGTAACCAAGCAAGCATAATCTGTTCTCATAGATTTTTTATATAACTAGGCTTGGTTTCTGCTCTGATATCCTTATTTCTTTGTCTACATAAAATAAACATCTTACTACCTATCTCAGGCACTTCATCTGTATCACCTGAAGCTTCCTTAGCTGTTCTGCCTACACTTCCTAGGTTTCTGTACCATACAATAGTACTGGTCACTGTTGTTTTGTACACCTTGCAGTTCAGCTTCTTTGGCATCCTTCTATAATGCATTACCCATGACACCTGATATATTGTGCCAGGTGGCTGCAGCACCTCTGATTTTACCTCTGACTTTGTCATACAAATTTACTTTCTCTTCAGCCAAAACCTCACAGATACTTAAAGCTAATAACCTGGGTCACTAATTCCATTCCCTCTCAATTTTCAGCTTTTTCTGATTTCCTCCATTTGCTTTCATGACCACTTTCTTGTCTATACTCAGTTTCAGTCCATGTGCAGTCACTTTTGCATTCTATTTCCCTATCATTTGTTGAAGTTCATGTTCAGATTCTGCTTGTGGTGTCACATCATCTGTATACAGCAGATTTGTTGGTCTATCCCACTGACTTTTTGTTTATGTAGTCCATCATTATTATAAACAGGATTGGGCTCAAATCTGAGCCATGATTCACACCCAGTCTCACTGGGAATCTGTCTGTGAAGCCAGTTCTAGTTTGTGTTATTGAGTCTTTGTACGTAGCCCGCACTAATCCTAGCAAGATTCAAAGACTTCATACCATCAGTGGACTGCCCAAATCTGCCTTTTATGGGACCTTGTCATAAGCTTTCTCCAAGTCTAGGAACGTCCACTTGGACTCTTTCTTCTCATCTCCAACTTCTTTTCATTATTTATCTCACAACAAGCAATAAATAGTTCAGTCATACTGCATCCTCATTTGAATCCAAACTGCTCATCTACTATCTTACTTTCTGCTATGCTGGATATTTATTTATCTATGCCCCCCTCCAATGCTTTCATAAGAAAGACAGAAATTTGATACCTATGTACAGTCTGTACTTGGGAATGTTGAATTTATTCTTGTTCATTGGCACTAGAATGCTTATTTTCCGGTCATCTTGGATACTGCTTTCTCCAAAATGAGTAACTGCAGGAGTTATTTCTCACCCTAATGCACACAAAGTTTTGATCATACCTGCCATTATTTCATGCAAGCCTACTGCTTTCCCTGATTTCATTTTCCTTAGTGCTGTTTTTACTTCTTGTGGTGTGGGTAATGCTTCCTTTTTCTTTGTAGGCTGTGTATGGGTACTTTGCAGTTTCTGTGGGGTTTTCTTCATTCAGAATTTTCTTGAAGTACTCCACCCATCTGCCCTTTTTGGTATCTGGATTGGTGTGCACAATACTGATGACACCCATTATGAATGATGCCTGACAAGTAGTTTCTTTATCTTTTTGTCCTTGCCTTGCAACCTTATAGAGCTTTGTGTGCCATCTGCTGAGTCACTATTCAGGCGCTGGTAGATTTTCTCTGATATAGTTTTCTGGTGCAAGTCCCTGTAAATCAAATCAAGTTTTACTTCATGCTGGACAAAATGGAAGTTCAGCCTACTTGTCTCCTCTCTGTTGCCAACCTCATAGCATTAGCGAATCCTAAAGCAGGTTAACAACTGCCTGATGCTCACATATAATCAGTATTTAGTAAACAGAAATAAATTCATCTGTGAGAAGTGCAAATATTTAAGAGCTATGGTGGTCTCACTCTCACAGAAAATAGAATGATTATCGCACTAACACAGCATATGCTGTTCTTCCAACCCTGACACTTAATATGATGTCATTTTCTCGCACTGTAAAGAAACCTTTAGATGAAACTCCTAGACATGTAAGGATTAAGTTTCAGCAAAAATTTAAATCAGAAATCACATCACATAATGTCACAGCTTTTATAGAGTCAACATGAGCCAAAGGGTCTCAGTTTCAGTAAACAAGCTCACTCCACAAACAAAAATGAGAAATCCAGATTCCCCAGTCACTAGACTGGATGAAAGATAGGATGACAGTAAGTTATCTTCTAGGTAGCAAGATCTCAGATGTCTCAAGGGACCTTTCGAATCTTGCACCAGGCAAGTATGACATATTAATTATGCACGCAGAGGTAAATGATTTGGGTGAAAAACCCTAAGGGAGATGCAGAGAACCATGTCTGAGTGCTCTGTGCATGTTAAAAATGCAGACAAGACCCTGACACTGAAGTGACTCCTCCCCTCTCCATGAATAATATCTACAAAGAAAAGATCATTGGCTCCAACAAATGGTTAAACAACTAGTATCATTTTAGAGATTTCCTGTATTGGTTAGCATGGAATGAGATAAGTGAAAGTCCAACTTCTTTTGTAAGGGATGATCTCCACCTCCTGTTCAAATGGTTCCACATACTACCTAAACCTAAACCTACTACCTAAACCTTTCGCTGCCCCAGTAGTAACTTATTTTGACAAAGTTCAGTTAATGAACATTTCAACATAGAAAACAACTCAATGTTAAAACAGGATAAAATTAAGGTGACTGTGCTAATTTCCAAAAGTCTAAACAGCAAGTTGCCCATCCTTGAGGCATGCCTGCATTTGGAAGGCATCCATATATTAGTTATCACTGAAACATGGTTTAAATTCTAGAAAGCATTCCCACTATACCTGGTTTTAGCACCTAGCATGCCTTCAGACCGAATGGCAACTGAGGTGACATGTCCATATCTATCAGTGATCATATCATCTCTATATATAGATTCCCACATACCCACAAATCAAACATTGAATCTAAATCACAGCAAAGAAAGTCATCTATCAGTTTATCTTCTATTACAGGACACCTTTATTCCATGAAAATTTCATGTCAGGTTCCTAAACATCATGGATGGACTCCACATGAATCAGAACTCCATCACTCTAGAAGACTTTAACAACTAGTCATCAATTGACTGGATTATCTATACTGCCAGCATTTCCTGAAAGGAAAGGTTGTAGTATTACCAGGTTACCTGAGGTCAAGTTTTATTTTAAATCTCTTTTCAGTATAACTGTCTAAAATATCTCCCAGGATTCAATAAACTCAGTGTAGGCTTTGCACATAGCCTTCATGGAATTTACATGTTTGCACAATGGTGCACAGCTCACGGCAGTGTGCAATGCATATCAATGACATGCATAGTATATAAGTTAGGTTTTGTGGCTGGCAGCAATGATGCTGGCCAGGAAACCATGTAAGATAACACAGATATGATTCGCTTTAAAACAGAGCATCTACGGCCCACGGATTTGTGCAGAATGCCACAGTCACCACCATATACATCACAGATAGCTGTGAATCTGTTAGTGCAACATATCTCCACAAAGGCCAACATAATGCAGGGACATTTAAGCAAAAATAGGGACATATTTTTCATAGACATTTCATAGACATGTAGTAGAATGAAACTCAAACATACCTGTCATCCTCTTAAAACAAGATACACAGACAATGGCATACATAATGGGGGGAAAGGCTTAAAATAGGGTCAGATTTTTAATATTTCACTTCCAAACTTAGAACATTGATAGAATAATTAAGTTGTACCTTAGCATGAACTTTCTGAAGAGCATGAAGTTTGAAACTCAAATATCAGTCATCAGTTTCTGATATCACTCAACAATGACATGCCAATGATTTGCCAGAAAACAAAAATGTTATGAGGAAAAGATCACAAATGTGAGACAAAAACTGGACATTCTGCACAATCAGGACACTTGAGAGGCATGCACCTAAATGTATGTAATAGTGAGTCACATCAGTCGATAGATCATCCCAGTGATATGGCAGAAAGCCACAGATTTGATAAGGAAAACATCTGGACAGCCTGGGAATATCTGGACAGTTGAAAGATATGATTGTGAAGTATATGGTCCAAACACAGTACAGGAGAGTGTACCTACAGTGCAGGGTGTTATGATGTCCCATTCCTAGCATTCTGTACTGTGTTAGTGATCTGTAACAGGGCATGGACTGCCATGTAAAACGATCACTCAGGGGAAGTGTGTGTATTGAATAGGGGAACACAGATGAATTCTAGGAATGAACAGAGGGAAAGGGGACAGGTGAAACTCCTGCATGTACAGCAGGGGAGAGCATGTCAATGGAAGATGGTTGTAGCAGCAACACCAAGCAAATATCTATATGGTACATTACAGACTGTATGGTGAAAAAATGTCTGTGACTGTCACACAAAGTGACATAACAATGGGGAGGATGTCTGTGTAAGATAAGCATCCTTACACGAATGATGCAGAGGACATCTATCAGGGATCTGACATACACTTGGGGTACGTTGCACATTGTGAAGCTATGCAAACTGATGTGTCTGAATATGAGTGTACTCTCAGCAGAGGTCTCCACCAAGGTTGCCACAGGTAAAAGATCATGTAAAACATTACAAAAACCAACCACAATCATGAACAATATCAGAATAATGCCACCACTAATCCCATGCCCCTGACATAACATATGTGATGTGGAGTGATAAGAGATGAGGCTGCACACACACTTGAATAACTATTATGATACACCCACATTCTAAGAGGGTAACAATGGACACTGTCCTGGCACTAAAATATCTGCAGGAGGTGTTAGACGGGGCACTGCTATACCTGTACGCAACAGTATGAGCAAAACATGCTAGTTGTCTTGTATGCATGGCGCATATATATTTGGCACAATCCATACTGTCACAAATGATATACATGCCATTAATTTTGTCAAACAATTAAGTATGACTGCAGGGTGTGCATAAGCAGAACAGGTAGCACACATGCATCTGGTAGAAGGAAGAGCACCGAGGAAATGTACAAATTACAAAAGAAAGTGCTACGACCCATGAACAGGGTTTAGTAGTCAACATTTCAAGGTACTGTTTAACAGAACATGAGGTCTCTGTTTTGAATAAGGGACTACATTTTATACCTTCTGGTTTCACTGATGTTATTGACATTATAATAGACATTAAGATGTTCACTAGGAATATTAGTCTGAAGTTGTTATTTGGGAATCACGCATGCAATACAAATGCAGATGATGTGAATGGAAACCTTCAACTTTTACACCGCAATTACATCCTATGTTAGATGCCTTTGAGCGTGCATGTGAGAATGATTTGATAGATTGGTACAAAAGGAATGATATTAAACCAGATTTCTTCAATATGACTTTGAGTGAAAAAGAAGCTATAACAAGTCTACAAAGATATAATGATATTATAATACGTCAAGCTGATAAGGGTGGGGCGATTGTGATAATGGACCATGACATGTATAGTAATAAGATTAATGATTTATTATCAGATGATTTAACATATCGACCTCTGAATTGCACCTCATTGAACAAGATTATTAAAGATGTACATAGTCATTTATATGATTTACTGCTGAGCAATGTAATAGATGTTGATATATATAAGTATTTTCTGGAAGAAAAAACAATGATTCCTGTTTTTAGGGGGCTACCGAAGGTCCACAAAGATTTACTTAACCCTCCACTGAGACCTATTGTCTCAGGGATTGGATGGCTCACTGAGCCTACATCTATTTATTTGGATAAACAGTTCAAACCTATCGTGGAGGGGATTAAATCAATAGTGAAGGATACACAACACTTTCTTGAAAGTCTAGCTGAACATAATACAACTAGATCATGTGTAGAGAATGTCATATTAGTGACCTTAGATGTGGTCTCTTTATTCACTTCAATACCTAATAACATAGGGATGGATTATGTAAGGTTAATGCTCATAGAGAAAGACATCCCGAGTAATCTAGTTATGAAATGGATGTTGATTTTGGATATTGTGTTGAGTAACAATGTTTTGATGCATGAAGACACTTACTATTTACAGCAGAAAGGGGTAACGATGGGGGCCCCTTGTGCTAACTCCTATGCCAACTTGGTTTTGGCATATTGGGAGAGCACTTATGTATTAGGTAATACTCTATTCCATGATAGTATTAAGTATTACGGACGCTTTGTGGATGATGTGTTTATAGCTTGGAGTGGTACTGAGGAAGAATTAAATGAATTTGTCACTTATATAAATGGCACTACAGATTTTTTGAGGTTTGAATGTACATATTCGTTTGATACCATAGAGTTCTTAGATGTTAGACTAAATAAGGAATTTAATGGCATGGAGACAGTTATGCATAGAAAATCGTGTTGGAAAAACAATTTATTACATCGTAATAGCATGCATCCCCAACACGTTTACTCAAATATATTGAAGGGCCAGGTTTACAGAGCGTCCAGGCTAACAACACAAGAGGACACATATCAGAAAAACAGAAGACACTAGCGAAGAATTTTCTAGACAGAGGATATAAGCAAAGAGAAATTAGTGACACACTTGTATTATGTAATAAACACAGAATGGGAAAGGGTAAACCTTTTTTTCATAGACAGAAAATATTACAGATAGAAAGGATTTTGAGACACACAATAAAAATAGATTGATTATTCCCTTTACCAATAGAAATACATTAATCAAAGAAGTCATTAATAATAATTGGAGAATTTTAACAACAGATGAGAAAATAAGGGATTTGGTAGATGTTAGACCTAATGTAACTTATAGGAATATGGAGTCATTAAAAAGGCTACTATGTTATGAAAGAAATAGCATGAATAGTAAGTTCTCCAAAAGGATAAGGACTCATGCGTATAGATCTTGTAACCAGTGTACATACATTAATAATGAAGATAGGTTTATTCATCCAGTAACTGGACGAGAGTATATTTTTAAGTTTTATGCAGATTGCAGATCCAGAGACTTAGTTTATTTAGCCCAATGCCAAATTTGCAAGTTTTTCTATGTGGGAAAAATGAACAGGACATTACGAGAACGTATCAGGGAACACATATATGCCATTAACAAAGAAAATACAAATAATGCCCTGGCACAACATGTTCTGGATAATGGCATGACACACAGTTTTAAATTTATGGTCTTGGAACTGACCAAGAAGAGTAGTAGACCAGGTGATATTAAGAACCACACTGAAGAGATGGAATGTAGATGGATAATGAGGCTACAAGCACATAAAGCGTGTGGTTTGAATGATAAGGTCTCAATCAAGCCTTTCTTAGCAGCGAGACCTTATAAACATTAAAGCTTGCTTATTGGCTAGAACTTATTTTTTAATATTATTTTTTAATGATATTTAATGATGTTAGTGTTTACATACATTCTACGTGTATATATATATTTCTATGTGTATGTGCATTTTTCATGAGTAATATGTACATATATAATATGTATGTATATTTATATTTATATATATATATATTCTTTATATTTATATTTATATTTATATATGTATATATTTTTTATAAATGAATTTTTATTAATAGTGTTATGTGATGGAATGAATTGTATCTGCTTTCATTTTTAAATTAGCTGGTATATCAGTTTTACCGGTTGAAAGCAGTGTATATGCAACTTTAAATTTTAATTGCATAATTATGATGATTAAACAACAGGATATGGGTTAATTCATTGCTATATAAGGCATGCAATATGATATGCTGCTATTGAAGTCTGATGAAACGGTTGTGAACGTGAACGCGCTTACTTTTGGATCCAGCATTTGTTTTGTTTATTAAACTCTTGAAGTGAAAACTGGAGTTTGTTGTTAACATCAGCGTTGGTGAGCTCCTTTTGTGTTTTGTTGTTGAGTATATAATTTTTCTGGGGAGCACTTTACCCAGCAAGTCATGGTTCTGTTGATTCAGATGCATCTGGTATAACAACTTGACTGGTGTACCTCACCATCAAACAGTCATGTATATTCTACAGAAAGAATACCTAGGTATGGCCAATAAGCTGTGTGACAGTGCACTGTGAGAATGGTGGTACACTTCAGTTAAACATCACTGGAAGATGTATAGGGAGGTACATGAATAATGGTGCATTGTACACAGTTATTGGTGTGATGAAGGCTGGGAACCATGACAGTATTATGGCCTCTGATGTACATACCCAGTACTTGTGTTATATCCAGGGGAGAAGCCATCACTGTCACCATGTGTTGGTGGATGTACCACTTACAACCTACCCCAAGACATTAGGTCACATACCAATTGTTCTGAACACAGAGTGTGATGTCTGCATTATACTTGGGTTGTGTGTTTGTTTCCTGATTCAATAAAATCCTCCGATGATTATTGCCAATGCAGGTGCTGTAATTGCTCTGGCAGAAGTTTTTGATATGTGTTGATACAGTGTGTATTATACTAATATCACAGATGGAGTCAATGATTGGCCACAATCTGTAGTCCTTCAGGCAGCTGTTTGGGCATAGCATGTGCATGTCATCTGTGATATCCATCACTTAACTAATGAGCAGGAAAGGGCCTAGCAGACATCTCTGATGTTCCGACTTGATTACTGCATGCATCTGAGATATAGGTCATGTGGCACATTTCAACATAGTGAGATGCCATGTATGTGATACCCATTTGGTAATATAGCTGTTTATGTCCACATATGACAGCGTTGATTGAATACCTCAGTGTGGATTTATGTCAAATGCCTTGACCTTGTCAAGTTCCACAAGATGATACTGTTGTCATCATGCATGCCCTTGATGACCTCTTTGAGGGCATCTATCAGATGTAACAGCCTTGACGTAGCATTAACAACTCACACAGGTCTATTGCACATACCTGGAATATTACTAACATACATGTAGAAGAGGTCCATGATGACATGTTGGTCTACCTCACAGTCGAAAGTCCAGATTTTCTTATACATGCATGCATCAAGTGCTGTCCCTCAACTCATGTGGATGCATGTTGATGTATACCCTTGTATGTAAACATAAGGTGACTTCTGCCTGTCTCTGACACTGCCCTTTTGTGAGTACTACATATGCAAAAATATGATATAACTGATGATATTGGCAATGTCTGTTGAGGAGAATATAACAGTGCCCTACATACCGGTGTAAAATGCTCTCTGTAATGTTAAGCAACAACTCTCTATCTCTCACACATATGCACACACATTAACTGCAGTGAGACTAGAACCCTTATCCATCTAATTACACAGAAAACAGAACCCAGTACTTTACACAAGCACCACAGCTCACATCCGAATTGGCGTGTCTCAGACTACACTTTATAGCTGATGACATCAGCAGTGTCTATTGAGGAGAATATAACAGTGTCCCACATGCTGGTGTAAAATGTTCCCTCTAATGTCAAGAAACAGCTCACACAAACACACAGTTGACTGCAGTGAGAATAGAACACCTACCTATCTAATTACACATACTACAAAGCACAATACTTTGAGTAAGTGCCATGGCACAAGTTTGACTTTTACAAGACTGCAGATGAACTTGTAGAAGATATATCAGCTGGCCATGTGGAAGACAAGATATTGGGTGGGCTGCATGAAATGGATGTGTAGACATCTGCAAGTATCAAAATGCTATGAATCCATGCCATGGGATGCATATTTCCATTCTTCTGTCTAGGCACACACACAACCAGTTGATTGCAGTGTGAATAGAACCCCTACCTATCAAATTAGACAGACTATGGAGCACAGAACTTCACACAAGCACTATTGCACAAGTCTGACTTTTACAAGACTGCAGGACTTATAGTAACTGACATCAACAGGCCATGTGGGAGACAAGATGCTGGGTGGCCTGCATGAAATGGATGGGTAGGCATCTGCAAGTATCAACATACCGTCATTCCATACCATTGTATTAGTACCTGTGGGATACACACTTCTAGTCTTCTGTCTAGAGATATGCACACACATACACACTCCTAATTGACTGCAGTCAGAATAGAACCCCTACCTATCTAAGTACACAGAGTACAGAACACAGTAACTTACACAAGCACCATAACACAAGTCTGACTTTTACAATACTACAGGTAAACTTCTTGTAGATGACATCAACAGACCATGTGGGAGACAAAATCTTGGGAGACTTGTATAGGCTCATAGCTTCATATGTTCATAGGAGGCTACTAGTCTAATATGGGTTTAGAGCCTAGCTCTGTAAAAACACAAGTACCCTTACTGAGCAGAGGTGGATGGCCATTGTTAGCAGAGTGATTTTGTGAGCAGCACCAATGGGCCCTGTCCATGAGGGACATAGGTGCCACCCCAGGGGTGACTTTGCAATCTCCCAACTAGTAGTCAAGGTTGGGCTTGAACAGGGGCATTGTGGAGCATGGATTCACACCCAGTGGGAGCGTATTACAGAGGAATGTGAGTCACTGGAAGATATATGTCTCTCCAGCATGTTCTGTTTACATCACAGGCTAGGCGGAGAACCCTTTGCCAGGTTATTCTTGTGACATCTGATTTGCAAATATCTAGCATTTCCTGTAGGGCAGAGTGTGAGATTGCTCTGTAATGCAGGCATAGATCACCCCTCAGCAGCCTGCATGATATGGTGTACACTGACAGGTCTTTCAATCTTTCCATATATGTCATGTTTGGAGGCCCTGGAGTCTCCCAGGCACAACCCTGTGTTTTCTCCAATTGCTGCAGTGTCTGATAAGGCACAGGTAGAAGGAAGCATTGCACTCAACTAGTGGTATGATAAGCATAGAGTACAGCAAAGGTTTGACCATCCTGGTCTTGGTTGTGATGTCCATATGTATGATGTGTACAACGCAGAATGTGTGTGTCAACATTATGTACACATAGTGATGAAAGTGTAGCTTGCTATCAACATGTGATCCCATGTCTCACAACACTTTGTTTGAGTTTAAAGAGGTGCTATGTATATCATAATTAGTGGGGGTACTTCATTGCCAAAGGGGACAATGAGCCATTGTATGCTTTAAAGTTCAGTCCATGAGCTTGGCACCAAACATTTGTGTGTGGCAGCCCCTTCCATGATATGTTACGATCACAGGGGACTCTATATTAGTGCATCCTGTTAACAATCATCTGCAAACATGATAAACCACAGGCCATCTACCATTGTCTGTACTTTACGGAAGTAGTTTGCAAACAGTTGAGGGCCCAGGACAGATCCTTGTGGTATTCTAATAGTAATTGGATACTGGTGGTGGTGCAGTTCCCACTCCCTAACTTCTAACGTGTGTGTTATGTCGGTGAGCCAGTTGCCTATCCCTGTACTACTCTATGGCTTAATTCCTCCATGGGAGATCTTCAATATGACACATGAATGGGGATAGTGTTAAAGACCTTGGATAAGTCAACATAGATGATATGTCCTGTTATCCTTCATCCAGGTCTGTAGGGTCAGTATCCAAGAAGTCGATACGGTACAATAAGCAGGATCATCTACCTTGTCAAAAACAAATGGGTAGGCTCAAGTGTGTTGAAGGTCACTTGTGCCTCTGTGGATATGGCCCATGCTGATTCCTTCACTAGCCTTTCAGATAAGTCTTTTTAGGCATATGGGTCAATAGTTGCAGTTCTGCATGTTACCAGATTGATGTGCATTGCATTGCACACAATATTTGATATTAAATTTTGTACTGTGGTTGATATATGTGTGGAAAAAGTACTGAGACAAAAGGATTGAAGTCTTGGGGGGGGCAACAGATGGATGTATTTTAAATATGTGACATATTGTTAGATAGGGCCTCAGTTTGTAATGTTTACACATGTGATTTTATGTCATACAGAGGGAATAGACAGTAAGCAGCAGTAATACACCACATAATATGTACATTTCAATAGTGCAGTGAGCAGCAGGTTTGGGCAACATTATCAAACTGCATATGCATGTGAAATACACGTTTGCATGTAGCTAAGTAGTGCACAAACTTGAGGTGCATTGCTAAAGTCTGACAGTTAGTACAGAGTCTATGAAATACACCTGCTGCTTAAATGATTTGTTGGAGCCTGATAGTACTATGTTCAAATACAGGTGTTTCGAATACTTTTCTAATACTTTTAAATACATTTCCACTATATCTAACACTTTTAAATACATGCAAATGCATTGCCGCCATTCCCTGTTGCTACATGTTGGTACATGATGCACACCTATGCATAAAATGGCATAAAGAAAGGAAATGGGTAGATAGGACAGTAGTGAAATGGTGAGCAAGCATGGGAAAGAGCAAAGGGAAAGCAGAGCAGAAATGTGCAGGAGGGAGATAAGAAAGAATCATAGCTATCCATTTCTTTTAACAGTGTAATATGAACATATGTGTAAAATATTAACTGAATTTAGACTGTCACTTCTAGAGAGAGGGGGTGACCACAACACAATCATGTTGTATAGTCAATTGGAATGAATCAAGTGTGTCAAAAAGACACGTGTGAAATGGAGAGGTATGTATGGGGCTTTTTTTTTGTGGAAGAAGTGCCCATTTTTTTTTTTTTTTTTTTTTTGAGAGAGAAAGAGAGGAATGTTGGGGAAGGGATGTAGGAATATCTGTGTCAGATAAGTTGGGTAGGTGAGGAAGCAATTCCAGAGAGGCAAGACAAACAAGACAAGAGACAGTGACAGTGATGGACAAAAAAGATTAGGTGACAGCATGATTGGTGTGAGGTTGGGGACATCCTGAACCTGTTGTCATCAAGCTGGGTGACAGTGAGAATCAAGTCTTCACCGACTGGACTGTCATTACTGTCACCTCAGTCCACCACTGGATGGAGTGCTTGACATCTCCATCTCCTCCTCCTGGTACTATGTAAAATAAGGGAGAGCAGCCTCTCCAGCCAGCATAGGTGTGCACTAACAGTGCAGTGCACAGCAGTACACACCATCACTGGCAAATTGGTACGGGTGATAAAATCACCACCTCTGTCACTGCTCTTGGAGGGAATGACTGGACCAGTCTCTAGGGCTGGACCACTTGGGCCAGGTAGTACAGTGGCAACTGAGTTAGTGCTGCCAAGTTGTCTCCCAGACATGCTTGGCAATGATGCTGGAGCTGATGGAGGGAAGCAGACAGATCTTGTGGGGCAGGCCTACCCAGCTGTGCTGTGGAGCATTTAGTGATGTGGTACACATGGATGAGATGGACACATTTTGAAGACACATAATACAATTAAAAAAATAAAAAAATAAAAAAAATAAGATACGAATAAAATAAAAAAAGAGAGGTAAGGGTTGGAGTGAGAGAAAAAAAAGAGATACAATTAGTGCATTCATATGTGACATACAATGCATTAATACAATTATTTGACTCTATTATCTTAACTTTTACTTTTAAGACTACTATCTCCTAACAGATAACTTTTACGTTTTAGACTACCAGCTCCTAACAGATACACACTATACTACAGATTGCAGCAAGTACTCCATGACATGTGCATATATTGTACATATGCATGTTCCAGTTATACAGATTACAATTTACAGCAGGGCATTTGTTCCACTGGTATAGAGGTTTTAATTTAATTTAAATATAATTGAAGAATTAACAGTAGTGTATAATTGGGAATTGTGGTATTTGAACATGCAACCTCTGACTAAAGTCTAATATTGTACTCTTGTTTTCTGCTACAGACTAATGCATGCTTGCTTTTGCAGATGAGATATGCACGCTCAATTTGATATAACGCTGTAAAATACCAAACAAGCTATCTTTAACTTTTCATGCTACAATAACACTACTCTTATGCGGTATACGTAACACATGCTTCCCTAATCCGCACTTACCTAGCTCCATGGGTTCCTACATTGACCTCCTGGTCTGTGGCAGCTGTGTAAAAAAAACAGAACAAAACAGAATACCATTATAAATACCAGTCATGCCCATATTCAGCTTTTGCATATTACATTACTCTCTGTAGTTTATACTTACACAAGTGTGGGATGTCCGCAGTCCTAAATTCTTCAATCCCAGCATGGTGGGTATCCCTCTTCCTCTGTTGTAGGTCATTGAAATGATGCCTGCATTGGTTACCAGTGTGTGGGATACTGGTGGCACTCGAAATTGCACAGGCTAAACTATCCCAAGCTTCCGACATACTGGGAGCTAGAACCCCCTGCAGAAGCCTGGCACTGTAGTTCTTAACTAGAAGTCCAATAAAAATCTTGGACTCCTGGACACCCCATCTCTATGCCCTAAACCTGACACCTTCTACACAAATGCCTGCCATGTCTACCATGGAGCAACAGTAATGGAGAGTGATGGTTTCCCGACAATTCCAGTTATAATGTTTACTGGGAGTGTTTCACTGTTTGAAACTGTTGAGCTCCATTTACCATTGCACAAACAGGGTGCTCAAGATTGCACCTCTGAGCATCATGTTTGTGTGATTGTAAGTGAAGGGCAAAAGTGCTAAGCAGTCAGACATTACATAATTGCATTTGCATTTTCAAATGTATTTGATGTACAGGAAGTTGTGTATGTGTGTTAGGCAAATATGAATATCATGCCAATCCAGATAGCAGAAATATGTTTGCAGGAATATAGTACGCAGTATACCCACAGTCATACAACTGATAATAAATGTGATAATACATAGATATATACAGAAATAAATAACACAATACTAGTGTGTCAGGCCTCATACATATAATTCATATCAGCTCCATTATGTCAAGTGTTGTAAGTGAGTGTGACTATAATGGGAAGTGGAACAACAGCAAGAGTGTACAGATATGCTGTATTCAAACCAAGAACCATGTGTATGGCAGTTCTACACTTATACCTGTTACCACAGGAAGCTTGGGAAAACAGTTGCCCATATTGCAGTTCATTGCTGTAAACTGCAATGTCACAGCAGTAAAACAAAGGTTGCACACCCTGTGCTAGAAACCAGGACCATCGGTACTCGAGCCCTACACTTACACTTGCTGCCACAGGACTAGTTACATGACATTCCCTATTTTGTTAATCATTCTCAAGGTCTCACTGTTAACCACAGTGCAGCATCACTTAGGTTTTTGCAATGCTCAGTAGACTGAATGCATTCTGTTTCTACTTTGGCTGTTTTAGCCAAACCTGACATTAATTTTTCTCCATCTCCTGTGTTTGCGCTAAGAAATGCATTTTGCAAAAACTGGCCAATAATAAAAAAAAAAAAAAAAGAAAGAAAGAAAGAAAAGGGGAGATAGCTGAAATGAGGAAAAGTAATCTATGACATACACACTAGAAAATCTTAGCACTTATTAGATATTTCTACACAGGTCTGGATATAAACTCTCACTCCAATACACTTTCAGAACACAGGATTGGTGACTTAACCCTCTTTGCCATACAAACAGCTTAACTCAATATGTACACAACCAACTGCAACAGCATTTACTCTGATATCAAAACATTCAAGTGTTATTTGTACATGTATTATTTTTGGATG